>NW_027110474.1:1797792-1822702 GCF_000696795.3 Halyomorpha halys
TTTTATTATAATAGATAGGAGGTATTTTTATGTACGATAGGAAGTCTTTTTAATGACAGATAGCAGATATTTTTTATGATAGATAGGAGGTATTTAATTTTTTTTTAAATCTATTTATTAAAGTAATATTTACTTTTAAGCATATAATTTATATTTTTCATATAAGCATTATAATAGTAATATAAATTATATATATTTTTATGCACTTTTATTTTAATTAATATTCCCATTTATCACTAATACCTATACTCCTAGATTGTAATCATTTTAATAAATAAGTTTAAGAGGAAAATTACATCTTATCTGACAAACATCGCTAACCGAAAAACATTTTGGCCTCAATCACCCAACTAGAACATATTAGCAGAAAAAGATAAGAAAGCTTTATAAAAAGAAGGCGCCCAACATTATAATGGTTCATTTATCCATATATCTAAACAACCATAACTGCCTTAATTATTATAATTAAACGAAGGAATAAGTTTCAGGATAAAAATAACGGAAAGGTGGAAAAAAAAGAAGGAAATGAGTAATAGAGGTTTCATATCCTCGTTGCTATCTAACCCAAATCACCTCCGAGCGTTTCTTAAGCGGTTTGATGGATCACAAGGAACAGGATTCAGGTAATTGTTCACGGGGGTTTACATATGACTCATCCCAAAGTGGCAATGTACTTCCTATTACTTAATCTTTGCATCATTATTTTAGTTATTATTCAAATATTTATAGTTTACGTATACAGTGTATTTATCGGTAATCCAAACACATTGCTGGGGATGGAGGAGGAGGTTTTCGCATTACTGAAAACTTCGCATTCAAGCAAGTGGTGTAAAAAAAATAATAAACAGTATGAATATGCATAACTATTCTTATTTATTTAATTTTTTTTGGAAATTTTAGTTTGAAGTTTTAAAAAATTAATCTCTTTTAAATAATTTGATTTTTATTGCCAGATATTATGATTCTTATAACATCGCTTGTCACTAGCCATATTCTGTATGGCTATACTTTTGTTTTCTCTTAAATACTCAGTAATGCTAAGTAATGATTTAATTTTTTTAAATTATAGGATTGCTCATTTATAATTGAAAAAAATTCTTTGTACGGATTTATTAAAAACGTTATAAAAAAATGAGTTCACTATTATATAGATGAGTTCACAAAATCTATATATACTTATTCTACTATTAATTGAATTAGTTTTACAAAATGAAATTATAATATATTTCTGATTCTAACAAAATATATTATGAACCCTTTCGTAGGAACAAGATTACCCCATATCGTAACTGAAAAATTTCCACTTTCGATTTTCGAACGGTCGTTAAAATAACTGGCCTATAGATTGATATAGGGCCTATAGAGAACTTTTATTTTAAAACATTATTGCCTACTAAGTTTTCTCAAAAAAAGTATTATTTTTTTAAAATTTCATTTCGGATTGCAGGAGTGTTCGGAGTACCGAATTTTGGATTATCGAGATTACACAGAATATATATTTTATCCTCTGTAGTAAGCTCTACATAAGAGATGTATATTTTACATTAAATTGTGTATTTACCATTAAAAAAGCATATGGTTGTTGCTTTGGCATTAATACAAATGACACAATTTATGATGTGTGGAGAATAATTAAAAAAGAAAAGAAATAACATAAAAACGGACCGAGAATAGGTAAGAAAAATAAAATAAGACAAAAATACAATAACACAGAAATTGCTTCTTACTATATAATTTATAAAACTATTTTTTATAGGCATGAGATTGTTCTATTAAAATAAATATGTATTAATGCACAGAAAATATTCCACATTGCCTTATTTATGAAACTTAATAACGTAAAAATGAAAAACAAAAACAAAAGGAGATACAAAAAAAAGGAAAATAAATAAATATATAAATAATTAGATGAGAAAATTAAAAAATAAATAATAACAAATTTATTATGAACATCTCTATTTGTTTTTATTATTAGTATATGTTGTTTATGCTTTTATTAGTTGGATTCATTATTAAATTATTAACTATCAATCAGAATAAATGAGGGAAACCATCTCTTTAGGACTACATTATACACTACACTATATAAGAATAATTTTAAATTTTATATATATCATTTGTAACAATTTTATTTTATACATACATAACTTCTATATGTATATATGTATAAAATATAGATTTATTTAACATTTTAATTACCTTCGGAAATTTTTAAAATATTTTTTTATTTTAAATTTTTAAAATTTTACTGTTTTTCCTTCTTCTATTCCCTAGTCCTCAAGTTAAAAAAAAAAATAGTTTATAAATGATAATCTATTTGTTAACTGTGTAGTTCATTTGTTATTCGGGCTTTTCATCTTATTTTTAATCTCATGAGTGGCCTGTGGATTGTCAATTTTGTTTTCCTTTTTCTATGATTCAGCAGTTTCAAATAAATTTCACAATGAGACTGATTAAACTGGATAATAAGTTAAAATTAAAACAGTCCACCAACAACTAAATATATAACTAACAAAAATTTTCTTTAATAAATAAAATTATAAAGCTGAATTTATTAAGTGTATATCAAAATCTGTATTTTTCCTTGTCAAATAGATGCTATGATTTTTTTTAATAGTAATGAATCTTATCAACATGATGCTTTGATATTAATTTTTAATAATAATTTTCCATAAGGCGATGTATGGATTTTTGATTGAATACTTCTTTATTTATCATTGACCTATCGTTTCCTTACTAAAATTAATAGTCATGGAACTCTATCAGTTAACGAAGTCTTATTGGAAAGACCCTAAAACCTCGTTCTAAAATAAATTACTTCGGGTTCTTGGTAGAGACGTATCCGGAATCAGATAACTAATCCATCCTGCCACTTAACTCGGCGAAAGATAATGATTTTTGAATGACAGTTTGTCAGTAATGGGAGGTGCGACCCCAGCAAGGGTGGGATGGATACCTTTGATGGCGCCGACCTGTGGGATGGAGAGATTGTCTTATTATATGAATGATATCTTTACAGGCTATAGATAATTGATCCATAAAAACTAGTGAGCGCATTCGAACTCCTGTCTCTATTTTTCTCCTTTAATTATTTATAAAATTCTTCAATATATTATATTTATCCATTATTGCCAACACAGAAAACAAGTTTTTTATTTTATATATAGTACTTTCAACTTCTTGAGATTGATGTTTATTGTTTTAATAAATTAATTAGTATCCAGGTCTCACATATAATAATATGTCATAATAAGTCTCACACAATTTATTATTATTCAACAGATTTTATTATGTATTCATTTTTAACAAATAACATAATTATTAATAATTTAACATGCCTTAAATATAAATTTACACCTCACATCCATATATTTAAAAACTTATTGCAGAATATTCTGCCCAGGTCATTAATATGAGTCAAATAACACTATGAAACAATGAAATAATAGGGAATCATATTAATTTATTAAAACGCTTGTATTAGTTCATGTCTTGTTACCTATTTTGTCACATTTTTATTAATTTTTAAAACTTTTAATTATAGATCAACTTAACACAACAATTCCTTATCAACTTTCAAATACGTGATGTATTTCAAAATGTATTTTGGTCTAAATTTTTATTTCTTTTATTCAAAAATTCATATCAAAGTTAATTGAAAACAGTAATATAACATTTACCCATATTTTTCAGAAAATAATTTTACTTGAAATCTCTGCATAGTGTTGCTTCAAATGTCTAGTGTCTGTTTTAAAATTCACTGTATAATTAATGTTCTCTGATATATAAATGGACTCAAGTATTATTCTTTTGAACATATTATTTTCTATGTAAATATTGTTAAAGTCGAATTAGTCGAATAATGTTGTTAAAAATTAATGTATAATAAAAGTGTTGAATTGTTAGATGGTCCTTGAGGATGACCGAAAAATTGGACTGTTAAAGAAACAATAGAGGTGTGACATAACCTGAATACTAATTAATTAATTTAAACTAGTTATTTATTTCAAATAACCAAAATTAAAGAGACTTCAGATATTTTTGCAATTCATCTTTTAACTATTTCAATGAGGATAAGACCTATCTTGCATTAAACACAACTTAATTCTACAACGATTAATTAATTTTGAGGAAATCCTAAGAAAAGGGTAAAATCAATCTAAAGTGGTCCTGTTGGTCGATTTGTACCAAAACGTTTCTCTAAGTTCCCAGGCATTTGCCTGTTATTTGAGTTTCGTACGACTTTTTTATTTTGAGCATGGCTGTTTAAACATACACACACAACCACGAACACCATTTTGCGAGACTTGATTATTTGGACTAGGAGAAACTTAAAGCATAAATTAATACTTCCGTTGAAAAATCGAATTGGAAATTTTCCACAATCGCAATACTTCCCCTAACTATATATTCCATATATACGTAAGTGAAAGTAAAAATAATATTATTACCACCCTAAATTAATTTTTACTTCCTGAAGAATATTTTGGAAAAATTAAAATATTTATTTTTTGGAAATAACAAGTACTTTCCCAAAGTATATACCCGGTTCTATACAAAGATTTTGGTAAAAGGTTCCTGGTAAAACTTTTTGGTAAAACGGTGGCCTTTATTTATTTATTAAAAATACATATTAGTGTACTGATGGTTAAGAAATGTTAAAATCGAAGTTTTTAATCTTATAATCAGAAATTAATAGAACAAACTGCAAATAATATAATGCAATAATGATACTAAATAACCTTAGAAAATAAACAAGGGAAATTAGCAAAACAAAATATTTTATCTATTATTTCTTGCAAACTAAAATAATTAATTCTTTTTTGAACAATGAAGACAAGCGTACGAGCTGTTAAACATTTGAATTCGATGAAGATAGGCCTTAGTATTTTTTTTTGACCCGGGCGTTTTTATGTATTATGACCTCCTTGTTTCAGTTTGAAAATGTGGTCTTTTCGACATAGAATAGGAAATCATGTCAAAACGGCACAAAACTCATGATATCATGCCATATATGTTTTACATTATATTTAACAGGTTTTGGAATTGAGTTCGCGAATTGACAATCTTATGTTAACGGCATATGTGTACTTATTTACAATTGGAAAGTGGTACAAAAAAAAATTTTGCGTATCTCACATACTGTACCATTGGCTGATACTTTGAGCCAAGTAGGTAATTTGGGGACAGTCTGCAAGAATACACTACGAGAGAACGACCGAACTATTTTTTGTTTTACGCCCAATATAAAATATATTTTCTTTTATTTATACATATATATGTACCTCTACCAAAGTAAATCAGCGGATATACAGGCCGTTTGAATAAATGAAGGAAACGTGAAAACTGTTTAATGTTCAATTTTCTAAGTTTACGGAATGACTTGGAAAGAAGCTTCAAAGGAAGTTATAAATCATTAGATAGGATAACCCTCAAGGCGGAGGGATTTTTTGCTATGAGATTTAAAAATAAACCTAAATCCGATGCTTTTAAATTTATAGACTGACAAGATGGACGCTTAGTGAACTAATTGGGTGACAGGGGCTGAATTAGCTTTCGCTGAAGAGAGAGTCGACGATAGCGAAGATGGTTCCGCCCCAGCAGCCGCATGAATACATATGTTTAATCCCTAACTGGGGCAGAACGGCCTCGAGATCTGTCTGGGTTCAAGTCCCGGCAGGCGTGAAAGTTCTGTAGCAACCGGAGGACCGATAAGGATTAGGCGAACGGGAGCTATTATTGCAGACTGGACCAAACCCAGTGAGTGGTCTATTCCATTAGTTCTGGGAGCGCTACCGTTGAGGAGAAAGTAATGAAGACGGTGAATGAAATCACCAATCGGTCAGTAGGGAAACGATATTGTACGGGATCGGTTGATGGCGGTATGAGACGTTCCTCTCATTTTTCTTAAGAAACATATATATAATTGTAAAGATTGAGGACCCATTGTTCCACCAATAACAAAAAGTAATTTACAGTGTAAATAAGAATATGTGCATACAAATATAATTACATGTATAAAATTGAGTAGCTAGGGAAAACACTAAACAAAAACTTTTAACTTAAGTCTCTTTAAAGTGACTACCTAAACCTACATTGGATAAGCAGGTAAATATGTTATGTATTTTTTTTTGTTATCGATAAAGTGCCTGAAACAATTTGCACCTCAGAATTAGCAAAACTATGAAATTATATCTAAGATAAGTGTAAATTCGGCTCGGGAGGTAGATAAAAAAAAAATCTTAACCACAAAAGCTTAAATTATACCCCTTGGCTTCTTAAACCTTTTTTTTTTAAATATCTTTATTGGAATTTACAACTGAATATTATATAATACATTCAGTAAAGTTGATCTTAATTAAAATGGAGTGTTAAAGGCGTGTAGAGCAACTACCCATTGGTAACACTCTAATGACATTTTACATTAGCAGATCTCGTGGCCATCTTCTTTTGAGGCACCTCGGAGGATTGTCAGGAATGGAGGCGGATGCAAGGTTAGAAACTAGGGGGTTTGACTGGTTAGGGAGTTTGTAATGAAATGATATCTGGTTCGGGCTAGATCGGTTACATAGAGAACATTAAGGTCTTTATGTAAGATTTTATTTATGGCAAAGTAAGGAGCACTGAGGATTTTACTAAGGATTTTGGACTGTAAGGATTGGATACGAGAGGTATTCGAAGGTTTAGTAGAGCCCCAAAGCTCGTCTTCATCTTAAATCTTCGAAAAAAAAAATGAATTCTTAAATAAAGCACTGGATTTACACATTAAGGTCAATGGATATGATGGGAGCTATACCTTTCAATGTTACATAGACAAATTTATTTTTTGTACACTTAATAGCAATACTCGACAACGGCCCCCACGGTGTACTTGAACTCTCGTAAGTAACAAATCCCATCGGAGACCTAACTTGCAAAGACAAAGAAACACAAACTAGGAGTAAGAGGAGGTTGAGAATGGGCAAACTAAGAAGATGGCGACGGAGATAATCAGCTTTGGAAACTCTAGGAGGATTGGATAACCCACAGACGGAGGGGGCCGATTGTAAAAAAGAAGAATCCAAGGGGGGCTTGCAATTTGATATTGAAACCTTACCCCCAGCAGTGCCTGCCATTGTAGTCTTCTAGTAGCGCAATTCCAACTCTTTTATATTATACCATTGCCTCTTCTTCTTTAGCTAAATATTGTTCAGGTCTTTTTTGGCATAAGAAATTTCTTTTAGAAAATCAATAAATAAATTACGATCTTGTGAAATTGAATCGTCCGTCCAATGCCAAAGTTGGGTATCTAAAACATTTTTCGAGTATTTTTTTCAATTATAGTTACAAATTTAAATTAAGCGTTCATTTATATATTTTTTAAATAACTTTATTGAAAATGTATATTACATAATACATTTAGTAAATATGGTCTTAGTTAAAATAGACTGTTACAGGCGTGTAGAGCAATTACCCATCGGTAGCACTATCGTGGCTATCTTCTTTTCAGGCGGGGAGGATTGTCAGGAATAGAAGAGGATGCAAGGTTAGAACCTAGGGGGTTTGAGTGGTTAGGTAGTTTCATTTATAATTTAGATTTATGTTTTATATATAAGACATAAACTTGGTTTTCATAGGAATATTTTTTCATTGATTTTAAATTTTTAATTATAATATTATTATCATTATTAAAAGATAATTATTTAACCAATAAGTAAATGTTTTATTTTAGATAGTTTTTATTGTTATGAAGTGAATATTATTAATGTTCGATTAATTTTGCTTATAACCCTGATGCCTAGAGTAATAAATATTTCACACCGTTATTATTTTTTTTTTTTATCAATCACATATTTTAATATTTTTCTTGAATGTTTTTTAGCTTTTTTATGTGCTAAGAAATCTGATCTTTAGCATAAACTAACAAGCTAAATACCTGTTTTTCGTACAGAATGTTATAAACATCGAATATTTCTGGTATTATCATTAATGTATAGTAAATTACCTCGACTGAAAAGTAGATAACGCGTTCACCGTGCCCAAAGTATGTAAAACGTTTTATATTTCTAAAATTAATTCCTAAAAGCAGATGCCTAATTTTAGTAAAGACAAGATTAAAAAACCTCAAAGACGAATTAGAAATTCATGCAGAAAAGGCCGAGTCAATTGTAATATGTTTAGGAGTAGAATGTGCATTCGTTGCGTAATGCAAGCACAGGTTGAATGAATGTCGGCAACGCCGCAAGTTGCAGTTGAGAGACGTTTATCAAGGCTCGACCGCAGTTCACTGCACGTGACTTCGATATGCAACGCGCTATCAAATGAAATGCAGCTCTCAACATTTTTTGTGTCAATAAACTTAAAACTGTAAGATATAATTTCACGCGATAATACATCAAAGAGTACCAATGTTAAGCATTATATATTAACTGGGAAGTAGAAGAAAATATACATCAGAACATGTTCAGAGGAAAGCAAAAATCAGTAAAACATTTTTTATTAGTGTTAAAATTTTGATCAGAAATTCATATCATCGATGCATCGATCAGGAGTTCCTACTAGAGTAGATTCGATCAATCGTGGATAAGAAGAAATTTCAAATATAACTTAATCATGATATACAATAGGGGTATTCATGATGTTGTGTTAAATGTAAAATGTTTTACCGTATTAAATGTTATAAGTATAGGATTGTGAGAAGCCCTATTTAAAGTCATGTTAAATGTTAAATGTATAAGAGCTCCTAGTAGATTTTCTGAGCAACTTGTTTTATAACCTTTCCGTCCACAACTTCACGTTATTGTTTACATCTAACATTAAGTTTTTGATTAAAGTAATTTATTAAAACATGTCTAAATTGAGTGAAAAGTAAAAGTGAAAATGAAAAGTAGGCATTATTTTTTTCACATTAAATAATTATTACTTTTCATTTATTTGTAACTCCTATACTCAAAATGTTTTCATAATAAATTATCACCTTTCTTTCGTTAACAATATATTTATTAATTAGTTTTTATGTACAACTGAATATAATTAATATAATCTAAATATGCCTTAATCAAATGTTTTAATTAAAATAAAAAAAGTGTGTTCAATCATCGCCCAACGGGATCAAATACGAGAACTTCATTAATTTTTTATAACTATTCTAATTTTACCACTGTAGTATTCATATTTATTTTTTTTATAGTTCCAGAGCCGGGGTCGACGAATCATTCAAGTATAGGTAGAGGAATAAAAATTGCCGGCTGTTTCAAACCGTTAAAAAAAAAATAATTTTTCATTCGAAGCTCTATTATACCTTTGAAATTACCAACAACACTAGAAAACCTAAGAGAATATCGGAAGAAGACAATTGATCGTATGAAGTAGATTGTTGGTAGATCGTCCGTGTTGCGATCAATAAAGGAATCAAAATAGTAAAAGAAAACTATTTATTGTTAACCTACTGTCTTCCTCAAATGTACTTCATACGGTCAACTATCTTCTTCCAATATGAATAAACAAACACGGGACCACCAAGGTACAAACAAAACTACTCTCCGCGGCAGTACACCATATATTGTTGTTATTATTTCTTTTTATAAAATTTATAAATATAACTATTATTTTGATATTATTTTATTTCAATGTTCTGTTAATTCTAAAATGTTTGTATCTTATTCCTTTATTTAGCCCTGATGAAGACCTACAAACGTTGATTAACAATAAATTGATATTATTTTTCAATTTTGATACCTTTATTGACCACCACCCGGACTATTTTTTTCCATTCTAAGAGAATATCATCTAAAGTAGAGTAAATATGCTAAAACATGAGCCCTAATAAAGCTATTTACGTTCAATAGTTCGCGAGATATAGCTTTTTCAGATCAGTTGTTAGTGAATTTATTTTGAGCAAACGATATCTCGAAACATATTCGATATATAGATGTTCGCCAGGACTTAAATTAAAGCTAGTTTAATGTACATTAAAATAGCTTATTATTATATTCATATTCTTAAGAGTAGTTGTTTTTATGATATTTTGAAAAATGTTTAACGAACAACATTTTGTGAATATATTTTAGAAAATATCATAAAAATTACTACTCCTACGAAGATCAATATTATAAACTACTTAATACTGCAGTTAACTAGCTTTAATTTAAGTTCTGGCAGACATTTGTACGTCTGCCTTTCCTGAGATACATTTTTTCATAAATAAAGATTTTTGTCCGAACAACTAGAAATCCAAATTTTGTGAATTAATTTTGTCGAATATCATGATCACTACTACTCCTATTAAGATAAACGCAACAAACTACTTTATAGTTCATTAATAATCAAAATAGTAAAAGAAAACTATTTTAAAGGTATAGTGCTCCGATTGAAAAATTAATTTTTTTTTTAACGTTTTGAAACTGTGGACATTTTTAATTCCGGAGAGTTTTGAGAAAGTCGACATGAAATTTAGCAGAACTTAGTTATGATGAACGAAACTTCATTTAGTAGTGAAATGGAGTTGGTAACTCCTTCTCCAGTGTACTTAATTCTTGAATTTCGAATGGGAAGAGGCATTTTTTGAAATTTAATTTAATTTATACAGCTATGTTTCAAAGTATTTATAATGAAATCTGTATTTGCATTTTACAAAATCCAGTCCACCCGACGACGAACAATGTGAACTAGACATTTTCAGCAACAGATCAAGCACTTACACTATTAATAAATATTTTATAATTAGTTATTAATAATTTTTTTAAAATTTAATTATTGATATTTACAACCGTATTAACTATATGAAGAACAAGTGAATTTAATGTTAGTTATACAATGGATACTAATATGGGGAAAATCTACCCATGGATAGATAACATATCTAGAGCAGAACATCTCCAAGCCACCTTCTTCTTAAGCCCCTGGGAGGATCATCAGGTAATAAAGGAGAAGCCAGGTTGGAAACAAGTGGATTTGGATGATTAGGAAATATGTTTGGTATCTGATTCTGGCCAAATCTGCAACTTATGGAACATTAAAGTCTTAATGGATGACTTGATTTGTGACAAAGTAAGGAGCATTAAGGATATAACGAAGGATTTTGGATAGTAAGGGTTGGATAAGAGAAGAATTCGATGCTTAAGTGGAGTTCCAAAGCTCAACTCCGTAAGTCCAGATAAGACTTCTAATAGTCATATAAATGATATTTTTTGTAATTAATTAAAAGTTTAAACCGTTTGGTCAGTAAGTGTAGGCGTTGATGGCCAGAGGGTTTTACGCCTTTAACAACAACAAAAACAATAACGAGAATTTCTTTGAATAACGAAACATTTAGAATTACTTTGAGGAAGGAAATAAAAAGGAAACGAACAAACATAAAAACAAACATTTTGAAAGAATACTAGAGATAATTCATTAGCATGACCAAAATACAAAGAGTGTTAGTGAAAAATGGCGGGTCTTTAGAACGATAATGAGCTAACGTTTTTTACATTACTGTGAACTGCCTCAATGAGCGATAAATAATGGAGGGAACAATGGCAAGTTGGCCATTCATCTAAATATTTTCTCAATACTCTTCCAGGACAAACGGTGACGAAATTTAACAAAGGCAAACTTGTAAAAGATCGCCCGGTCCGAATAATATCTGCATTTATCATTTCTTTCATCTGTCGACCTTGAAGATGGGTCCAACGTGACTTCATGGAGAAGGATCGGAGGTCAGCGACAATGGAAAATGGCCGGGGACATTTACCGGATGATTGTCTCATCACGACCCGGCGTTTCGGTAACACAAAGATGGCTGGCTCTGGATGGCCGTTTAATAAGGTCCAAAATAGACCAAGTGCTTGTCAAGGTCTCGAGTCAATGCATTGTAAACCTTCGCTCAAGAGCTAAATTGCAGCTAGGGGTCAAGGATTCAAATGAAGATGATGAACAAAGTCCATAAGCACAGAGATATATGCTTTAATTGGCTAATACAATCATCTTATTGATTATAAACATCATAGAAGTTGTTATTACCATTTTTTTTTTTTTTTACATTTGTTAAAATATATTTATGGACATTGACGACTGTGAACTGTACAAAGTAAAACACATATCTAGTAAATATGAAGTCAGTTATATTACAGTGATATAAATTCTTGTGGAGAATTTACCTATTGACAGAATCCCAATCTATTTCAAGAGGACTTCTTTTCTGGCACCCAGGATATTTTTTTATTTAAAGTTATTAAATTAGTCCCTTAATATAATATTCACGATAAATGCTACATTGCCTCGTACTACACCCTTATATAACTCATTTTTCTTAACTACTTGTTACATATCAACTATGTTTTATATTTTGGTAAAAATAAACTAAAAAAAAAAAATCGTAAAATAAAATACAGATTATTTAATAATGATATTAAAAGTGATTTATGTTTAGTATATATATATATATATGGTGTTTTATTATTCTTGTGGAATATGGGCAGTTCTTGACAATTCTGAGGTATTTGTTTTGGAATACTTGAAGTTTAAGTTGCATGGAGCTCCAGGACAGGCATATGTTGAGATAGGTCTAACTACTACTTTATAGAGTCTCAATTTAAAATTACCTATTTTTATTGGTACAAATTTTTAAGTGATGATAAAAGTTGATGTGCAATATAAGTGACATTAAAAAAAAATATTAAAAAATTATAAATTACAAACGGTCGAATCGTAAATTAAATTTTTACTAAAAAAATATTATGAGGGCACTTGCGACATCTATTAAATTGGTAATAAATATTTAATTATGTGAATAATCTCAACTGTAATATGGATTTACCATATTACAGTCCATTTTACATTTTTTCGTAAATCAATAGTGGAATAGATTTAAACCGGCCTGGAAACATCAGTATTACTTTCATTTACTAATTTGTATAGTAAGGGAATGTAATACGATAGTAAAAAAACTTCAAATTCTAGTTTTCGGCGAAAATACACGTTTGAAGGACTCAGAGCCAAATAACCATGTCTCGCAAAATTTAATTAAATAAAATTTTTAATAAATATTCTTAATTTTAAAATAATCAACTATCTCACAATATTAGCAATAATAAAAACGGATAAATATTAACTATGATTGGATTTGATGATTAACTACGACCTTAAGTCCTTAAGGAAAAATATAAACAAATTATTATAAATTGTAAATAAAACATTCAGGAAGTTAAGATGAATGCAAAAATTTAATAATTAACATAGTAATGAGTTATAAACTGATAAAGCAATATACATTTTTAAAAAAAATTGTAATTAAACAAGGAAATATAATATAGTAATTAATAATTACTGAAATTAGTATTAAGGATTAAATAAAAATATAACGTAATGGAGCCTTGAGATGAATAAATGGTAGAGTGATAAGAATGAGGATGATATTAGTTTTAAAAAAATTAATCTAAATAATAATAAATAGTTAAAAACTTTTTTTTTAACTTTTATAAATTAGAGTTTAAAAAAATAATAACATGTTTCGGTTCAGACTACGACGCATAAACAGAGTTCTGCGTATTTGAAAAGGCTAAACGAAAATTATTAACATACATGAATAATTTTTATTATTACTGTAAATATTATTTACAATACCCTGAACAAAATTGTGTTGTCATTCAGTTCGGTTCTAAATGTGAAAATAATATTTTTAATATAACGTGATCTGAAGAATTCAAGGATAACATTTGTGTGTACACAGCTTTGCAAAAAATATAAAATTCTATAGGTCAGCGGTTATGATTTAGAATAAGGAAACATTTCGTGTTAACAAATTTTGAAACTCGAAACACAGGTTCTTATTAACCAGGATGAATTGGGAAGGATATTAATATTCTCCTTCGAGAGATAATTTACGAACCTACCAACGTGATTAAAAACAGTTATCCAAAGAGGTAATACAAAGTAAAAGATGGGCAAGACAGAAGTCAGAGTGTGATGATATCGGGGGTCTGATTCAAGAAATGGTCCCCCGGTAAAGATTTATTTCCGAGTTTTATCCTTGTGAAGGCCGTCTCTGGGCGTCCTTGTTTGTCGCTCTAACAAATATCGTGATTCGGTTTATTTTTATCACGTTCCTTTTTACAGTTACAGTTATTCCTTTATTTGATTTTTTTGTTATCTTCTTAATTTATCAATGGTTGACTAGCGCTACTTATAAAAGCACAGTAAAAGAAAACAAGAACTGAATAAAAAAAATGTATAAACAAAAAAAACCGTGTTTATTAAATCGTTTTCATTGCCTATGGATAACTCTTATATGATAAGTTTAATATATAAATGCGTTAATGAATCGGACAAGTTATTAACGAAAGGGTCAAGGTATGTTTGGAATTATTCCAATTTTACACATTTAACAAAACAAAACAAAAAAAATAATAAAGAAATAAAATGGAAGGCTCGTCCAGGTAAGTATATTTCATACTAAAATATTGAATTAAATTTAATATTCAAAGAAAACAGAAAAAAATATAAGAGTCACATTTTATTGAAGAATGATGTCATAAAAAATAGAAGGCCAGCCTAATAAAAAAAATAATGATTCTAATTTGAGATGAAGCCCTTTTAACACAGTAATTTCAAAATGAAATGTGTAGGTGGGTTCCGTCTAATATTCCAAAGTAATTACTGAAATTAATAAATTAGATTCTGGTTATTACACCTACTCAGATGAAAGGACATACGTTTTCGCAAAACGGGTAATAAAATATTTTAGTTGACTAGGGAGCAGTAGTTATGCGAATAGTTAGGTCGAAGAGAGAACCAGTTTAGGATGGGAGGCAACCAGTTCCCTCAAACTGGATGCTTGGACCTCAAGTCCTCTACAGCGGCTCTAACAATGTTATTAGCGGTTCGTCCAATATGGTCCAATATCCGAGAAGGGGTGGTGCAATGTATTAATACTAATAATAATTCTGAGATAGAGAGAGAGAGAGAGAGAGGGGGGAAGGGGAATTGAGAGAATCATTAAGATAAGTTGGAGCTCCGTAATTCCAAATTATCACCAATTAAGAATCTTAAGTACATTTGCAGTTTAAATACGAGCTTCCTCACAATTTTCCTTTTCTTTTTTCATATACCCTTATTTTATTTTCTGAAACTTACATTTTATAAAAATTATCTATTTGCTTGCAGATCCGTATTGGATGCATAATTACCAATATTATATACTCAACATTAATAGTTGTTCGAGAAGTAGTTCTGACCTACCTTTTTGGAATTAAAGGATTTTTTGTCAAAAAAAAAAAATTGAACTATGGGTTTTACACACAAAACTCAACTACCGACAGTGACAGAATTTATTTGAAGGGGGCATATCATTTTTTTTACTGTACTGTACGAACCCCTTATTCAGGACACTGACACCGATAGGACGGCCACAAAGGTGGCAAACACACTTAAACAGTCTCAGAATAGACTGAGGACTACTAACATACTAATGACATCACGAAACCTGGTGAGCTCCATCATTAGATATCTGACATAAACCCTAATCACCCCTACATACATATCCAATATCCCTTTCTTCTTAAAATTTATTTCAAATGCAGCAAAAGAGATATTGATTCCAACAATTTCTCATTACCCCTGATATGAACAACTACACAACCAATGGGGCTTAGAAATTTTAAAAAAATCGAAGTATAAGTGTATCAAGGACTTTTTGGCCTAGAAAAGCGACAAGCAGTGATTGAAATGCGATTAAAAATTTAGTAAACTTGACCATTTTTCTCTTTCCCTAGCATTGAGCCAAATTGGGCGAACCTTGTATAAATATAGGTGTCAAATTGACTTAAAATAATAAAAATGCCTGATATAATTGGTATTAAATTAAAAATATTTGCTACCTATGATACCTAAAATTATTTTTATACAATTTATTGCACTTTTATAATAGTAAATTTGGTTTCAAGAAAAGGAGAATTTCATATTTATTATACAGATTTGTTTTTGTTATGAGTAAGAAGTGTATTATAGTAACTTATTATTCACTTGGCTAAAACCACTGTTACTATGAGGACAGAGAATTTTAAATTACTTCATTTGTTTATTGAACTTGAGCTGGATTCTGTAAGAGGCCTCAACTTGATTCATATGAACATAAAACTTATTAAACGAGGAAGTTTTTCTTCAAACAGAAAATACATAGTCAGTAAAAGATTAATAAAAAAACACACAAAAAAAAAAACAGCAAAAACCAAACTTTGAATTATTTACCCGCTTGTAAACCCCTTAGAAATTGTTTTAACAAAAATAAAATATTACTTGGTTTAATAAATTTTTTGTCTAGTTAACTATTGTGATGTTTACAATAATTTAATTTATATATATATTTTTAATAGTTGTTGGTAACTTATTAATGCTAAATAATATAAAAATTATGAATTTCCTCCTTTGAGAATCAACATTGGCTTAGAGACGTTTGAACATACTCAAGAGACGTAGTTGTTGGAATCCGATGAGATCGGATTGGAACAATCTAGTTACTAACCCGCAAAATCTCTTAAAGTTTTATTAGAATCAGATTAGTGGTGGAAAGATCATTCTCATACACACCTATGGCGATAGCCAATCACGAAACCAATTGTAATTTTCAATTTTGATGAAAATTTTTCTTTGTTCAGTTCTGTCACGAATATAGTTCCTATCTCATGTAGTAAAGAAGATTTTTTTTAAAGAAGATTCAACTGTCAAATAGAAGAAAGTCAGCGGATTGCTTTACTGCAATATTGAACAGCAAATGACATGTAAGCCTCTTCTCTGACTTTTTCATGTCAGCAGGTCCCTTACCCATGTTTAGTCTCTTACTTATGTTTTCAGGCATGAGAGTCGTGGTTACTTGTGAAGGATGATCTGGTACCCAAGCAGTTTAATGAAGATTTGAAAATAAAATTTGGCAGATCATCATATTAATTTATATTATATTGTTGAAGAAGTGAACGAAACAGACAAACCGTTACTAAAGACTGCTGAGCTGTCACTCCAGTAAGAGAGAAAGAAGAACTTATAAAGATACAATCTGAAGACCTTGCAAGAAGGAGCTGACTCTTGTAAAAGACAAAAACGTTGGGAGTTGCCCTTCGCAAAGCGGCTCTAGCCATCTTGTAATCATTGATATTTCATAGCGGATCATTAATTTTTTTTTCTTTAATGCCTATTGCTTTTCGGAATGGTAATTTACTTTTTGTTCCTCGGGTAATGATAGGCGATGAATCATTCAACGTTTCGCATAAACAGCACTCCTTATACAGGTACTAATTTGCAATCTCCCATATACGTTCGGCTTTGATAGCTTTTATTATCAGTTATTTAGGTGAAATGTTTACTTTCAGGAAGGTTATCTCTTTAAAAAATTGACAAATTATATGTATAAGTTCTAGCCTGGCTTATTATTAGATACCGGATTTTCGTGCAAATGCATTTTTTGTTTCTTTGCTTCAAATTCCACCAAACCTCGACAGTAATTCGGATCATGGAAAAGGCATTCAAATAATACTATTTTTAAGTAGGGAGATAGTCTGGATGGCGGTCACTAAAGGTAAAGAACAGTAAAAAAACTATTTAATGTTAGGCTAAAATAGCCTTGATGAAGTAAAGTGTCGCGAAACGTTGGTTACCATTAAATATATAAATTTTTTTTTGTAACTTTATTAACCTGGTATATCTTCCTACAATCTACTTCATACGGCCAACTATCATCTTCCAATACTATTTTTATATCGAAAAAAATTGCACCTTCAGGAGTTTTTTCCACAATATTCCTTGCTTAGAGATTTTTCTGCTCAATTTCGTACGTCTTACTCTTTTTGTATCAAAGTTTTGATTGTTATAACATGCAATTTAATTCTTCAACTAAATAATAATAATATTCTTTATTTATTCTGGGATTGATCTCTCTAGAATAATATACAGGCGTCAAAATTAGGCTTTATAACCTTAGAGTAAAGTACAAAATATAAATGAAATAAAAAAATATAATAAAATAATGAATTTGAAAAGAATAATTAACAAAATATACCAAAATAAAACCATAAGTCATATCATTAACATACGGTGACTAACTTCTGATAATAAATAAAAAGAAAAAAAAAATTAAAAATCAAATAGAATTGAACTATAAATAATAAATGAAAATGTAAAATTTCAACTAATATACATATTTATAAGTATAAACGAAAATCTGAAACATTAAATAGAGAAAATATATAAACCTTATTTGGAAGGGTATTAAGACTACGAATGAAGAAGGAGAAAAAAGTGACAAATGTCCTTCAAATAGTATTGACCACTGGTTTTGGGTAAGTATGAAAAAGTCTCTACAATTAGCTTTTTATATAAAACGATAACGTTCAGTGTTATTGTTTTTATATGAATAAACGAATACATTTTAATTGAACATATTCAAAATTGATTTATTACTTTTTAGTTATTGTTAAATAGTTAATTTTATTTATGTAATTACATTATTGAAAAGCTAAGCAAAAGAACACTTAGAGTGAAAATTTAGGCAAAAAGGGAATTTCGCCATGAAAAAATATTTTTATATACTGCCTGGCAACTCGAATAATTGAATTACAGAGTTTGTATAACATCATTTAACACAATTATCTTTCTCATTGCTCAACAATTATATAAAAATGTAGGCTTTTAATCAAATTATTTTAATTTTTTATGTATGTATGCATAAATGTAGACAGTATTTAGCGCGTTTAATTTGATTAAAAAAAGATTAGAAAAGCTTTCTGTATATTAATATTATAATTTAAAAAATAAAGTTGATGATTGCAGGATTTGGGTGTCTTATTTACATTCTGCATACTACACGACGATTTTTAATATTTTGAGTATTTTACTGCACTTTTTTAGGTTCTTTACTACACAAAAATCGGCTCTCTATTTATCATAAAATCTGAAATGAAATTTTGAGATATTAATCATCGTAACTTAATAACTATATGTCCTGGCAATTTGACCTTTCCAATATCAAATATAGAATGGTCAGCTACTCAATGAACTTTTTTTTTTAAGGGACAAATGTTTAAATCACATTTAAATTGATTAAATTTCATATTCGAGGCTAAACGTGAATAGGTACACCTGTATGTGCACCTGCCACACGTGACCAAGACACGTGGACCCCACGTGCAGTAGTACCTGTTGACGACCTGACACTCCCAACGCAGATCTGATGCAATAGGAAGTCGATGCAAGGCCGCTACATTCACCGTGGATGATGGCCTTTTTATCTCTTGCAAATATCGTTTCCGACCGTTCCGCAAGAACATCCGTTCCTTTCCACCATTCAAATCGCCCAACGGATGAACTAGGTCATTTGCAGTTTTATGAACCCGTAAGTTAATAACCATAACATAATTAAGAAACAGAAAAGGTTAAAAAAGATAATAGTGGTAATCATGATCTTTGGTTTAACAAGTTAAAGAGTGTTAAATTGAGAAATATATGAATCTTTTATTTACATTTAACATGATTGAGAGCTTGTTAATAGATTTGCTAAATGGAGAATGACATCACGATACAGACCAGCTATGCACAACACTATTTTGTCTGTTGTCGTTTTGACAGGTTAGATGCCTGTAGTTGGTTAATGTTGTTTTTGTAAGGTGATTTTAAACTCTAATAAAGTAATGGATGAGAATATTAAGATAAGAAAGTAATGGAGAAAAAAAACCAGAAGAGTAAACAAGGAACAAATGAGATGGAGTGCTGATGGTCAAACGAAGTTGTTGAAAATTTTATAATTTCATAAAGATTACTAGATTACAAAACAAGTTACTGTATTTAACATATAAATGGACTTGAAATTATTCTGCTCACAATCCAATACGGGTAACATTTAGTATGTTAAAAAAAGTAACAAACTAAGTAACAAAACACATCATCATGAATATCCCTATTATGTATTGTTAACAGTCAAGCAAGTATTTCCATTATTATCATCTATCAGTATGTTTATGAAATGTCATTCATAGCTATTAAAAAATCTTAAATATATTTTTCGAAACACTTATCGTAAGCCATATATAGGTTTTACTGATAACGGATATTCAGAAATTCTTATCTTAGGTGGATGATGATGCATTTAAATATTAATAAAAATTTAATTTTATATATGATTGCAAGATGTTACTGACCAAAAAATATAAAAATTCTTGATATCGAATTCAGCTAACATATATTTTATGGTTAGAGGCATATAAATAATACTCATGTTCATTTTAATAAATATAGGAGGGGTTTAAAAATTATGTAAATATTAGTTAAAAATATATACATAAACATGAACAAAAATAAAATAATAAGATTTACATTAATAAGTATATATAAAAAATAAATGACAAAGATGCATTTAAAATGAACAGAAGACCTAATAACACGTAAAAATAAAAAGAAGATATAATATAAATAAAAGCAAAAATTGTAGGATGATAGCCCGGGTGGCAGTCAAAAAAGGTATCAAAATAGTAAAATAAAACTATTTAATGTTACCAACGTTTCGCCCCACTTTGGAGGGCTTCGTCAGGGCTGATAGATTGTAACTATCTAACAACAATCTACTCCATACAGTCAACTATGTTCTTCTAACAAAAAACAAAAATTGTACATATTAAGAAACGGAAAATGAACGTAGTTAGATGAGGATTGATTAAGGTTAAGAAAGAATAAACAATTATAAAAATAATAATAAACAATTAATTAGATGTTTTGGATTTTATTTAGCCCTGATGCCCTGTGGGGCGAAACGTCCGAAAATAAATAGTTGTCAACTATTTGTAGTTCCGTTTGATCAAATCCCCGACTATCTCGTTCATATAAAGAAAAAAATGATTAAATATAATTATTAAATCAAGAAATAGATAAACTTGTACAGATCTGACCCAATTTCAAGATATTTAGAGTTCGCCTTGACTTTTTCTTCGGGTCTCGTCACAGACCAAACACATTTTATGATAGCATTGACATTTAGAATTTTAGTGAAAGAACATAATCTCCCTTGAATTTAAATAAATTATTTGAACAAAAAATTAGTTTCACATAAAATTAACGAATTTGTTTTGTGCTTATGTATTGATAATATGCGAGTTTATTTGCCTCATTCCACAAATTTCAGGAGAAACCTGAGAGTAATTTAAAGTCTATGAAATGTTAAAAAAAGTTGTTAAAATATACAACACGAACTTAAATAGATAGGTAATATTTGTTTATGAAACGATAAATTTGTTTTAATTAGTGATTTAAGGACAGGTTATTATAAAACATGACGCAAAATTCATTTTTTTTTTTATTTGATACAAAACCGGTTACCCTTTCAAAATATTCATAAAATAACAAATATGGGTAAGAATGTTCAATATAAAAATATAAAGGGTACATAATTTAAAGGTAACAAAATATGTTTTAACAAAAATGGGTAAAAACTAATGGCAAGTAACAAATATGCAATTTTGAAAACGAAAAAAAAAACATTAATTTTATTAATTTATCTTCTGATATAGAAAATCAAATTTAAACAATAAAAATAATAATGAATGTTAGTATCAATAATAATATATAAAAATGCTAAACAATACAGGAAACATTAAGTTAAAACTGGGACAAGGCGAATATGTAAATTTGCGAACTGATCTACACTGTTCAAGGTTGCCATTCAGAGATAAGTTTACATCCAATATTTACAATAATAATAATAATCCTTCCAATACGTTACAACTAAATGGAGAAATATAAATATGGTGAAACGACACGTAAAGGATACCTCACCCAATGGACAAATTCAAGATATCCAGCCCGGATACTTAGGAATTCAAAGGAAAGGACTCTGACAGTCAAATTTTCGTCACCAGGGCATAAATTTACCCCTTACAACTGTTTCTTAAAATTTTTGAAAATTAACGAAACATATTTAACAGTGTTATGTTAATATATACATATGCATATTAAAATGTAACTTGTTGTAAAATTTTATTCTTTTTTAAATTACTAACTCTTGGTGTCGGTTTATTTAATTTTTTGTAAAATGTTTACATTTTGGTATCTTAGCCCCGTGGTGGTTTTCATATACATCTCCTACTTTAATGTAAATGTTTTATTTAGAACCCTATGTACATCAGTATGTACTGTTTCTTTAACATAAAGTTTTAAAAATGGTACCTCACGTAAGTTTTGTAAGATAAATGAAAGATATCAATAAAAAAAAATATGTTTTCATATAGAAGTTAGCCAAAAATTTGAAGTTGGAAAGACTTATATCACGGATATTTTTAAAAATTAGGACGACTAATTGAAGTTCTATTCATAAAATGTGATCGGGGAATAGACGAGGCACTTATTTTATCAAAAAAAATATTAAATTAAAAAAAAATCCTATATCAAAAACTAAATTGTTAATATGTGTATATATTTTGTAGATCAGATTTAGTTAATATTATTTTAGACTTTTTATACATTAAGTTTAAAAATGTTAAGGGCGTAAATAAAACACAAAATCATAAATAAACTTACCAAGAGGTAATTAAACAGTTAAGAAATAAAATTTTCAAGTAATTCAAATATTTTGATAAGAATAATTTTAATTCCCAGAACTAAATATTTCTGCGCAAAAAATGATAGGAAATCGGAATGTTCTAGACCAACGGTTTATTCAAGATCGCGCTCAACAATCAGGATTTTTTCCTAATTAAGAGTTTCCATATTAGAGTGAGGCTGGGTGTGCCCCAGAGTCGATCCACCTCTTATGTCACATAATAAATAATTATCGACTACAGCCGGACTCGAATCCGGACCTTGGGGATAATATGTCAGTGGAGCATACTCTAGTATAGCCTTACTCACCGAGCTACCCCGCTCGTGATAAAACTAGTTAAATACGATGTAAACAGATCTGTTAAATTTACCATTCGCAGACCTAGACATTGAGGAATGTCCTAGATGAAAAAAAAAACACCGGACAGCCCTTCCAGGGAATAGCATTAAGTGAACTCTGGTTCTAAGAAGGGAGACCTAATTATCAAAGGGTTCTGGTCCGACATTTTCTTACATTACAAGATTACTCTGTTCAAGGAAAAATCTCGTAGGTGGCCGGGAAGACTTTCGCTACACCATGTAATGATGTATCTGCGAATCATCCTTTTTCCAAGTCTGCTGCAGCACACGAAAAGTAATGAAATAAATAAAAAGAAACTCGTCAAAGGTTTGAAAGGAAACAGCCCAGCTAGGAAAGAACTTGATATAACTAGACAGGTAGTAAGATTTATTCCTACCTCTAATTCATTGCTACTTTAGTTTCAGATAGACACAACAAACCACCAAGTTTTACTCCCGATCCATTGAAGAAGGCTAAGTATGCTCATGGAAGTCTATTCACGCTGATTGAGAAGAGAATAAATTTCCCTGGTTGGTCTGGGCTTAGAAACCAAGTGTCTTACCTATTTTTCATTAAGAATCAAATTCAATTATTTTTTATAAAAAAAAGGTATTTATAGATATTTACAACTTTAATACATAAATATATACAACAACTAAATGTGATGTAAGCTATATAAAACTGAGATTTGACCGATTTATATTAGACTTATTCTGAGGAAATATCAGCACCATTAGTTATAGATTTAATGTAACTTTTTAATACTTGTTGATAAAATATCAACTTTAACAGGTAAAAAAAAAAATTGGTTTTTTAGTTACCTATCCGAATTTTTTTTTTTAAAGTCTGTTTTAAATACAGTACGAAAATTAAGATCAGGTTTATAAAAAGAAGACATGTTTATAAGAAACACTCCATACATACATGTACTGACTAAATTATAAAAAAAAAATAATAATAAATAAAAGCATTTTACATCATTTATTCTTAATACCCCTTATGTTAGCTCAAGGCAATAAAGAAGTACAAAAAATATGACAAAAATTTTTAAAAAAAATTATAATTACAATGCTAATGTCATTCCAACTCCTTAGCAATTATTATTTCTGGTGCGCAATATTTACATGAGATTTCAATGCAAAACTTCCAACTCATCAATTGCCAAACTCATCATTATCCTACCTTTTACAATTAAAATTAATATTGATATTTTTCTGGAGAACTCATTAGGAAACGACTCATTCACATGATAATTTACGCATACTGAATAGTTACCATTAAGACTCATTATCGTATAAAAGTGAATGGGAAATAAATATAAATATTCACACATAATTATACAATTGCGAAGAAAAGATTACTTATACCCAATATGCATCAAATATATTTTGTAAGTAACAAAATTGCTTCATAATCCCAACGTATTAATAGTTACTTATAAATTCATAAAGTAATTTGTACCCAGAAAATATTTCTATCCTGGATATACAAATTTATTTCATAATTAATATAAGAGGAGAGGGTAGCTATGAGGTAAGGTAATTTGATACTAACTCTAAGGACCTAGGGTTTGAATCCGGCTGTAGCAGATAATAATTTTCTGTTTCACTGTAGGTTTGGGAGCCCTCCAAGATCAACCCACATGAACTAAGGATACAGTGGGGTAAAAATCTGGCGGTCGAGCGTGATTCTGACCAAATTACCTCCTTGCACAACCGCTAGACTAGTAATAGTACTTTTTTTCAAAGTACTGTACTCCAGAACTCCAGACAGTACAGAATAAACAAATTGTTTGGAATTAAATAGTGTATATTAGAAATTTTTGTATTTGGATGATAAGGTAAAAATAAATTGTTTGTTTATTGTTGCTTAAAGGCGTAAAACCCTCTG
This sequence comes from Halyomorpha halys, assembly GCF_000696795.3. Classification (NCBI taxonomy): domain Eukaryota; kingdom Metazoa; phylum Arthropoda; class Insecta; order Hemiptera; family Pentatomidae; genus Halyomorpha; species Halyomorpha halys. The sequence goes on from NW_027110474.1 coordinate 1,822,553, forward strand.
GTCATCAACGCCTATCGGTGAAGATAAGTTTAATGGATCTTAAACTACAGATTTTTTTTTTGTTTAACTTTCATTCAACTTTTCGCCCAATCGGACGAGCCGTTTACAAAATATAGGTGTTTATAATAAATTTAAATAGGTTTATGCAGG
>NW_027110474.1:1822752-1835450 GCF_000696795.3 Halyomorpha halys
TTTTTAAGTTACAAAATTGCTTCATAATCCCAACGTATTAATAGTTACTTATAAATTCATAAAGTAATTTGTACCCAGAAAATATTTCTATCCTGAATATACAAATTTGTTTCATAATTAATATAAGAGGAGTGTGTAGCTATGAGGTAAGGTACTTTAATACTAACTCTAAGGACCTAGGGTTGGAATCCGGCTGTAGCAGATAATAATTTTCTGTTTCACTGTGGGTTTGGGAGCCCTCCAAGATCAACCCAGCCACATGAACTAAGTATCCTTAGTGGGGTAAAAATCTGGCAGCCGAGCGTGATTCTGACCAAATTACCTCCTTGCACAACCGCTAGACTAGTAATAGTACTTTTTTACAAAGTACTGTACTCCAGACCCCCAGACAGTACAGTATAAAGAAATTGTTTGGAATTAAATAGTGGATATTAGAAACAATAATTATGTATTTGGATGTTATGGTAAAAATAAATTGTTTATTTACTGTTGCTTAAAGGCGTAAAACCCTCTGGTCATCAACCCCTATCGGTGAAGATAAGTTAAATGGATCTTAAACTACAGATTTTTTTTTTGTTTAACTTTCATTTAACTTTTCGTTCAACCGGACGAGTCGTTTACAAAATATAGGTGTTTATAATAAATTTAAATAGGTTTATGCAGGTGTAATGTTCAATAGTGAATGTAATCAGATGAAATTGACATAACACCTTCTAGGTCAGGTTTGGCCATCCAAATGATCTTGTGAGCCAGTTTGGAAATGGATCATAACTTCGCTGGCGGTATAAAAAATTATATATCCACATATTAGAATTTAATTGGAATGGAAAATTGAAACAAGAATATTGTTTAAAAATCAAAATTAATTTCTTCTTATAATTTCGACAGTTGATTTTTGAATACATGGATTAAAAATCAATATATTTATTTTCACCTACATTGGCCATTATAAAATAAATATATTTTGTAAAAGTGTGTTGAATCTCGCGGAGCGGAAAAATGTACTTGGCGGACCGCGGGCTGGCCTGATCTAGAAAAATTGTAATCAAAATTACGATCGATCAATTATGCCTGAACACAAAATTCAACTAATGACATATACGGAACCCAACGATTCTTCTTGATGTCTATATATTATCAATATGTTAATATCCATAAAGAGCGAGTGAAGATTTTCGATAATGAGGACCAATATTTATTTCTTATCCTACATACGCATTAACTTTCCCTAACTTCGGCTTTGAGGAAGCAGGATGGGGAATTAGTATTATGCTAAAAACCCATGTGGTTATTAAGGGGAAACTAAAAGGAGCCGTTTACGTTTTCAAAGCTATTGACGTCTTCTGAGCACACATCAGGTATAAAACGTGATTATCACCAAGCTATAAAGAAATATCCTTCTCACTTTGCAAATAGGATATTGTCAAGGTGATGAAGAATTATAGTTTTAAGAAAAGAGATGACTAATGGTTCTTGTGCAGGTGCACTTATTTTACTGTACTGTAATAGTTAGTAGAGCTAGAAGAGCTAGCAAAAAATTAATCATAAAACAATAATTAAACTGTCACAAATGTATTTTTTTTTCTAAGCCCTAATGAAGTGAGGGTTTGATATTAAGGGGTGTAGTGAAAAATGATGAAGTCAGAATCTGTTACTGCATTTGATGCATTTTAAGAGGATGACTGAGGAAAAGGAATATGGCGGATACAGATGGGAAAAAAACGTTCTTGTGGCTGCTGTTAGATGACGGGGCTGGTGAGCCCGTGATGTCAGTAGTAAGTTAGTAGTCCTTTGTCGAGTCTGAGACTATTTATGTGTTCTTGCCATCTTTATGGGCGTCCTAATGGTGTTGATGTCTGGAATAGTGACAGTCTTGGAGGATATCAAGAAATTTTGTATTTTGTCACTGTCGGCAGTCCAAGAGTCGTATGAATCTAACTAGTTTGCGCACTTTTTAAAAGGGAATACTTCACAATACGGATAATTTATTGATAAAAGATTTATAACCGAAAAGATTATCCACAAAACTGTAGTCATTGTTTCACTTATAACTAAGTTATTCCAGAGGAAGGAATATAATGGTGGAGATAAGCTGAAAGGAAAAGTGAAGCCAAAAGGCCGGGCCTCTGATAGACCAGGGGTGTGGCAGAGGAGGAGAAGGGCACGAGCCAATCACTAGCTCCATTCTGTTTCAGTTTATATTACAATGGCTGGCACACCTATTAACCTCAACGTAAACCTAAGGACCGTCGGCGTGGTCTTTTTGGATTAACTTTTGCTTTGAAGGAGGTTAGGCTTATGTTACTATCCTGCTCAGGTGCAGTATTTTATTTTTTTTTTTATTTCTGATATACAGAGAGGGTATCCAGAGGTAACCAACCTGTTCTAACCAGGGTACGGGGTTAAGCCTTCATTACGTGGGATCGCCACAGCAATGAAAAAATCGATACCCTAGGCCGGATTCGAACCGGCGCCAGCAAAGTTCCCAGGTAGCAAAGGACCAAAAATCATTTTCGAAACCAAATACAAAAATTCACACATGACAAGGGCAATCGGTAGTAAATCATAATAGTACAGATAAAGCAATTTTTTTTATGAAACAATAGTTATTGTAAAACTGAAGTATCTATTAAATACTCAGGTCTATCAAGAAAGTTTGAGGTTTTGAAAAATAAGCATTGAAAATTTTTCCAAAAATTAAATTTTAGTTAACGCTTGAAGGATGTGCCACTGAGTACTTATCCTCACAATCATGGCATTTTCTAAACGTTAACATCTTATTTACTGGTTGTCATGACAAATGAAAGGTATGAGGATATGCCGATAACAAAATTATATATATTTTTAAAAATTCAGTACTTTAAATGAATCAATGCAGTGGCCTCATGCTGTATTATTATAAAGCATTTTTATGTCTCATATTATAATAGTACTTTAATATAATTATAAGAGCGAACCTTAGGTTTTATAATAACCTATACTTTTGCTTATTATTAGTTATTTTTGACCCATTAGAAGGCATTACAAATTTATTCATGTATTTATTTTAACTGTCGTAATAACTACTTCCTTAATTAAAAGAATTAGTGATGAATCAGAAGCTAATTATTATAAATAGATTTATAATTTTTATTAAATGTCACGGTATTTAGTCTTTTTTTTATCTTTAAATATTTGAAAAATAAAATTGAACGTAAACGAATTTTAATTATATATCAGCGAGCAGAAAAATTATACAAAATTAAGCTAGGCAATAATTAATTAGCATTGAGATTTTTATTTTATTTGTTATTCATGTATCTACCTTCACGAGTTTTAAACTTGCAAATGAATAATTAAATATTAATTTCAAAATTAGAGGTGACAAATTATAAAATAAAATCTGAATAAAAGAAAATATATAAATGTTAATATTAAATTAAATTGAAATTACGACATATGCATCAAGTATTAGATAATCGATACTTAATGCTTTACATTTAAGCAAGAAAATCAATAATAAAACCGATCGGATAATAGCAGTAATAATTCTCTTGAATACGGTTTGTAATTTACTTTTAATTCAGCCATTATTAATTAATTTATTTATTTATGAATAATATAAACATAAATTTATCTGAAAAAAATAATACTTCTAAATTGCTGACTTGCTCTAATTCCATGAGTTAGAATTTTGTTTGCAACATACTCCTAAAAAAGTAATAGAATAGAAAAAAATGGGTATTAGGAAAGTTAGTCCTTCAGATAATTTATTATGTATTTAAATTTAAAAAAGCGTTGTATCATCTATAATTAATCAATGCTATTGCGAAAATCGGGTATACGTCCCTTCAGTTACACAATTTCAAATCGCCTTTGATTATGAAACTTCCACAACACAAAATTACTTATCTCATTCCAATTGTATGCCGCATTAAAAACCTAAAGGGTAAATGGTAAATCACCTTTCTAAGTAGAAATTATTGCTTCCTAATGTCGTAAATCAAAAAGTTGAAAATTATTTGGCTACAACTTTCGCCCATTTCTTGGTTAGATGAAAGAAAAAAAAATCTCAAAATTTAAAAATTAAATTTAAATTGTTCTTATTCGATTTGTGTGTGAAGTAAAATATAATAATGTTTTACTGAATCTTTGCAAATATTAGCCCAATTAAGAAACTGAATTTTACTGTCTTTCAAATGAGTATTTAAAATGTTCCGGGAGTAGATGTATAGTTTTCAGTTACTCCAAAAACTAATACAAAAATATATGAGTTTTCATGTGAACATGCACAAATAATTTTAATAATATGGGTAAAGAGTTAAACACTTGTTAATAATGGTTCGATTTCGAACGTTTTTTTTTTTCGGTTTTTGTAAGATGAATTTCATCGAGTCCAAGTACCTTAAAAAATTATATATTGAGGGAGGTTAAAATATACTTTTTTTTTTTTTAATTTTTAAGGTTTACTATTGAAAAAGGCGTATAGTGATTCTATACCCCTTCGTATACAGATAATTTTTATATCTTCATTATTGGTCGAGATGTAGGTATATGAAAACTATAGTCGGTTGTTGTGTTAAAAGAAATTGTAGTGACAAGCTCTGAGGATCAACATGGGGTGGAGCTTTAAATTAAAGGAATAAAAAAGAAGAAGAAATGGTGAAGTAGGCGGATGGAAGGATTATTTTATTCTTAGATTTACTGCATCTTGAATTCATTATTTTGTTCTGGTTTGATAAAAAAGGTTCATTTCCAAGAGTTTTAGTATTTTTTTTCATTAAAAAAAATCATAGTTTTCCTATATCTTCATAAATGGCTGTGAAATCAGTATTTAACAGAATCACTATAAATTTTGAGATTCGGTTTGTCTAATCTATTAAGTTCATTTATTTCACTTCAGATTCTTTTTATTTTTATTATTTTTTTTCTATTATTTATCTTGTAGTAGTTATAATTTATATATTTGTAAACATGGCTTTAACTTGCTATCTGATCTCCATCACCATTGTCTGTAAGTACACGAAAGGATGTAATACTACACAATACAAAAAAAAAAGTAATGCCATTAATAACATGTAAAATTAAAATCTTTTTCCCTAAAACATCAATAAAAATATACAATAATAGGATTAGAGCACCTTAATTCAAGTCATTACCCAATAAAAAAGTTATAAATATATTTATTGATATGTGCCTGGTGACAGCGTGGCGGTATGGTGAGTGATGATCTGGATGGGCTTCAGAGAGTGCCACTGGATCCTAGGAGACGCTGTCATAGCACGTCAACTGTGTCGCCTGCAGAGTGATCGACATAGTGCTCTTTCGACCTTTTAATTCCTTGTGGTGCGAAGATATGAAACTAAACTTTTGGGTTCCTGCGGAGTAGTAATGTTGCATTCATGTAGGTCCTTCACATTTTGAAAGTAGAGTCGTATCTCTTTTCCAGACGAGTTCGTCGAGAAGTTAATTATATCTATGTTAATCAACATCTCCTTGATAGATGGCTGGAAGATGGGTGGTGAGATAATAATTGGAGGTAGTCGCTTCACTGCTGGCTGATCCTTCTGGGAGAGCACGACGGTTGACAATTTGTTGGTTTAATCCTTAATTAATATGATTTATTTATCCTTAATTTCAAAGTTAGATAGATCTTAATAATAGTTGATCGTGGATAATATATGAGAAGACGATTGGAGGTATCATGATTGATGAAACAATTAAGTAAAAACGCATTAATTACGGCCAACGTTTCGGCCAGAATTTCAGGTCATCATTAGATCTAAGAACAAAAAACATAAGAAAATAATAGATAATATAGGTATATATGTAGTACTAAAGAAAATATATACCGTGATATTATAAGAATATTGAAATTGTTTATAATAATTAATAAGACTATGACCCAAGGAAAACACAAGAAGGTTACAGGATAAGATCTAACAAAGAGATCTACAGAAAAATCAAAGATCTGGAAACCGAGATGAGAATCAGAAGGCTGACGACATGAAGAGGATGAAGGAGGAAAGATTGAATTAGATCTTTAAAATAAAATTCAGAAACAAAAACATGATAATCCTCCCATACACGAAGCAAATAAAAGAGGAATTAAAGAGTCTTAAAATTTCAGATACCGGCTGATCCTTCTGGGAGAAGGTTTTGTGCCATAGGTCAAGTCTGGGACTGTAGATCAGCTTCTTATTGTAACGAATTGTTCCTAGGTGAGATTCTTCTTCTCTGCTCTATGTGTACTTTTTCATCTTGGTCCATTTCTTCATTCTCGGAGAAGAGACAGACATTTTCAGGAGTCGGGCCACGAATGCCGTTCTACCCCCTGGTACTAGAACCCCCATAGTCATTAGAGAGGGAGCACTACAATGCACACTACGGTCACTAATTCCTAATCTAGTCTAGATCACTACAATCACCACTGGTAAGGTCTAGATCACACGAAGGCTAACGTCACGTCACTAAAACTTGAATCTTAATTTTAAACTATTCATAGCGGGTATATGTGGAGAAGACCACAACTGGAAACTTTTAACACTTAAATAACATGCAGAGCACAATCCACTAGATGTTAACTCTTCAACTTCTGCTGCTAGGTCACTATTGCATTGATAATTTTAAAATAAAGAATTATATCGTAAAATACATTTTTTTTTCATACAATCCTGTAAAGATTTTAGTGGGTATTTGGTACGTACATCTAGGAGGTATGCTATATGTATAGCTGGGTGTGAAGGATACCTTGGATTGCCTATTGGCATTATAAGGTTAGGTGAGGGTTCCAATGAATTGGTAAGTAATCGAGTCCGTAAAATACAATCTTAATATCTATAAAATATAACAAAAACTTCATATTAATTAAATCGAGAATACATTTTTAACATGATCTATACTTAAATACCTTGGTAAGATAAAATTCAAATTGATATGAGATTAATTTAAAATGTTGTAAGAGTTTAATTCATATATATAAACATAACTTTAAACTTTTAGCTGTTCATTAAAATTAGTTTCTTTAACTCAGTATGAGAAGGAAAAGACGATGTAACTGTTTCTAAGTAATATTAAGCTAGAAGAGGAATCTATTTATAACCGTGACAGAGCTCTCTTCAACAAGCCACGGAATAAATATCTTCACCTGCATATAAACAGATCATGGGGTCTTTATATAGTACTTATACATTTGTAAGAGGTTTAGCAGAGCATTAATAAGTATACATTTTTTAAAGTTTGATTTATTAAATATATTGTAATTGATTTAATTAATGAATAAAAGTTAATTCAAATCTTTATCTTTTGTCTCATTTATATAGTCTATGTAGCTTAGCTAAAATCATAGCCTCTATGAAAAATAATTCTGAATCAACCCAGTGTCTCTGTTGGTAATAAGAACTATACTACATCACAAAAGGGGAGCAAATGTAATTGATTCGTGCTTCAAATCGCTGTTTTTTTTTGTTTTTTTTAGACAATTTTTTAGTTTAATCCTTAATAAATATGATTTATTATTCATCGAATTTTAAAATTAGATAGATCTTAATGATAGTTGATCGTGGATAATATAAGAGATGATTGGAGGTATCGTGATTAATCATACAAAAAAGTAAAAATGCATTTATTACGGCCAACGTTTCGGCCAGAATTTCAGATACCAAATTTTATAACAACTATAATGATTAAGTGGAACTACAGAATAACAAGAAACATAAGGAAATAACAGATAATATAGGTATTTATGTAGTACTGAAGAAAAGGCATAGCGTAATATTATAAGAATATTGAAATTAATAATAATATAATAAGACTATGGCCCCAGGAAAACACAAGAAGGTTACAGCCTAAGATCTAACGAAGAGATTTACAGAAAAATCAAAGACCTGGAAACCGGGATGAAAATCAGAAGGCTGACGTTCTATGGGCACATGAAGAGGATGAAGGAGGAAATATTGAATAGATCTTTAAACAAAATTTCAGGTACAAAAACATGGGAGGATACACGAGGCAAATAAAAGAGGAATTAAAGAGTCTTAAAATTTCAGATACCGACTGTCTATATAGCGATAAGTATAGGAAAACATTTAAAAATCTCATTAATATTGGAAGAGGAATACAAATGGGTACAAAGTTGTCCGAAGGAAGAAAAGAAAGGCAGTCGAAGATCATGAAACTGTGATGGGAAGAAAGAAAATCATGACTCCCAAAGAAGCCTAACCATTGATATTCACGTATACAAAAAAAATTAATAAGAAATATACTAATAATAAAATTAAGAATCAAAGAAGAAATAGTATAAATATGAAAATTAACTGCGTGTACAAATTGAAGTAATATACAAAAATATATCATATAATATCAAGTAATATAAAAAAATATTTTCTTAGATATTGTGTGAATACATGTTTTATGATTGCATCTACCTTATAAATTCTTATGTCATTTTCCTTAAAATGTACATTATCCCATCATTTGAAATTTTAATAAGAGTAGATCCGTAATGGACAGACAATAGAAACTTCAACAAAATTGCTATAAACTTAAATAATTAGGTCACCTAATTTTAACTGAAAAATCTATTCCGTTACAGGAATCAAACATTTATAACTTACTGGTTAACATTCCCTAAAGGGGAATTTTTTAAAAAAATAAAGTGTGTTTTAGACGCTGTTAAACATTTTAAAATTCTGACTTATACTACTTTTACCGCTGTCCCAAGATAATTTGTCCCACCTCCTCGGAAAAAAAAAGTTTCGGCGGAAGAAACATGTCGATTCTCACCCAAACTATTATATAAGTATGTTTAAGTACTTTGAATATGTGAGTTCTTTCAACCATCCTTGCAAAGCTCAGTTGTAACATGACCCAAGAAAATATCCAAAGGATCAGGATACATCACTCTAATCCTTAGAAAGTTCTTCAGTCAAGTTACTTCTTCTAGGAGCTTAGGTTACGAAACTAGTTCTATTCCTAGGAATCTCCTTAACCGGAGAAGATACCATACGGAGAACCCGTACGAGTTTCATTCCTCGCATAAGAAACCTAAATGAGTCAGAGAGGGGGGTGATGTAAGATTGTTGTAGAAAGTAATAAATAAATTATGTAATATAAATCATTAATATATTGGTAATTTATTGGCAGAAAAAAACTTAGGGAAAGCATGATTATATGTATATAATTATATATGTTTGTCCTAAAGAGATACTTAGGATTGTTAGACAATATATACAAATGTTTAATAATAGAAACCAACGTTTATTATCCAGAAATCTTGAATTGGAAAATAATGAAATCAACAGCATTTAGTAAAGATCTGAAGTCCACAAAGTCGATCAGAGAGATTCTTTTTTAAATAGTGGAACACTTATAATCAACATTTTTGCAGAAAATCGTTGAAAGAAAAATACGAACTGAAAATAATTTATAATAGTCACAAGGGTTTAGTAAGTACTATTAAAGGGTTTAAATCAGATTTACATGGTCTTAAACCAATAAAAAATTGAACGAAATGACCTAACTATTATAAAATATTTAGTATAATATAAATTGATGAACTAGTCATGAAGATTTTTTTTTTCGTTCATTACAGCTTGGGTTCAATTTTTCTAACCATTACGAAATTCTTCCAAGACACTTCTGCTTTATATTGTAATCATAAGACCGAATTACCGAAAAACTTTCGTATCTCTAAGAATTTTTACAATTCGTTAGAAATCGGTAATTTCGTAGTTCCTACCGGAGCTAACAGAATCCATTAATTTTCAGATTTCAAGGATATTATTTTTGACATTATTCGTAGCTAAGCTCGAACTTTCCCAGCTATTGTATAATTGAAAAAAAAATCAGGTCAGTTGTTTTAATTGTTAATTAAATTTTCCTTCAAAACTATAAATAAAAATACTCTCTAACCTTAATTAGGCTACGAGGCGAAACACCAAACATTCGTCAAAACCCAATCAATTAACGCGGCAAAGAATGTTAATGGGAATGCGAAGTAAATAAAATATGGTCATTATTATAAATACTTGGAACAAATTTGCGTGAAATCCGCGGGTATTTTTAAATAGTGTTGTTCGTATCCGCAACGAAAATGTTTCTAAAAATTATTAAGAACTCTAGAACTCTTTGGGATGCTATCAGAACTCATAGAATTTTTAACTTACATCACCTTTCAGTATGGTGTTAATATCAAAAATTGTAATTATTTTTTGGGAGTTCTGTTATCTCCACTAAGAGTTCTAAAAATAATTCTTAATAATCAACGTTCTAAAGTTGATATCAGTAAAGTGATAGGGTGTTAAAGTTGCACAAAACGTGAAATTAGCAATTGAGAACTCCGGAACTCATAGAGAGACAACTATAACTCTAAAAAAAAATAAAAAATTGAGAGGATGAAGGGCCAACTTCACTGATGGTATCTAAGGAAACCTTTTCTTCGTCCTCTTACCACAGACAACATGTGGAATTTTCCACTATTTTATTGAGATGATATTCTAACGGATAATGGCCAGTGAGGAAATTTTTTGTTCAACTCTTTCCTTTCCTTAGTAAGGTGAAATTTCGCCGTTTCCTTAAACACATTTATAAAGGATTTAGATTGTTGCAAATCAGGTTTTTGTAAACTAGTATATTTCCTTCTTCTCAGTTTCTCAAGATTCAACTTCCACCTTTATTACACGAATAAATATACTCCAGTTAAGAACCTTATAATGATATTTTTGAGCCCTTTTTTGCTGGTTCATCGGCTTTCTCGTTTCCATTGAGTCCAATTTACAACAACCTCAAGTTGTGAATCAATAACTATACTTTTAACTCGTAAGACAATTTATCAAGTTAGGAATTATTATTAAGCATTCTGGAGCAGAACTCCTCAACGCGCAGAGTACAAAGGACATTCCAGCCAGGGGTTTGGGAGGCCGTGAATAAGAAATACATGTACGAAATTACAATGATGAAACTGAGAGCGGATTAAGCTGTGTACGAGGGGCCCTGAGAAAGTGAATCGTAATGCCCGTTACGCAAGAGGATTCCCTGGCGACCTTTGGCCTCATTAAAGTCTCCTATGATTCAGGTGGGACCCTACCTACCGCAACGATATACACCACACGTCACGGTGTGGTAGCCTGTAATCATTTTTGCATCTTCGGTTTATTTTACTTTAATGAGACCTTATAAAAGCTTAACGGCGAGTTATTACCATGGCGTGTGGTGAATGCTGAGGCCAGTTCCTTCTAGCAGACATATTTTAAGATATATAATTGAATCAAGAGTTTAATTTTTATAAGATTAATTATAATTCTACATTATCTTTTTTTTATTTTGAAATTGCCATATTCCGTATTAATTAATATGTTTTCTAGTTAGGATAAGGGGCTAACCATTGGATATTGGGGAAAGGAAGGGAAGAGATGATTATTTTTTATGTTATGATCTTCTTGAGAGACTGTAACGTCGTCGTCATTCATCGATAGTTCTTATAAGGTAAAATAAGAAAGGGCTAATAGAAGACCAAGAGTGACACCGATTCTTAGTTTCTTTATTCTTATCATATTTATACACAAACAAAATAATATTTATTATTCAGTATTTGTTTTCATAAAAGAACCCTATACAAATAGAGCCTATCTCTAATTACGTAAAAATCATAATCATGAATTTTGATTTTTTTTTTTTTGTTATCGTAAAATCAACATTTAATATAAATTAGCTAGTCTTTAAGTGAACAAAGTACAAATTATCCATCCAATACAGGACCAAAATATTGGCGATTAATCAGGAATGTATAAAATACTTCAACAGTAATTTAATTTATATATTAGGTAAAAATTAAAATGCAGAACAAGATATACAGTATAAGTCATATGTGTAATAACGTAACATTATACAATTATTCGGGATCAGAGACTTAGTACATTGAAGAAAAGAATTAACAACGAACTCCTTGCAGAGGAGGTTCATAATTCATGATATGAAGCAAAGGAGGTTAAAATAGTTGGGGGACATGTAGCTCGAAGCAAGACATCAGGACGCCTCTAAACAACAATGAATGACACTACAGTTAAACAAAGATGAGAAAAAGCTGCATGTAAAAAACTAGAAAGCAGTAGCCCAATATAGGCAAGCATGGAGAAGGCTGGTTTGGGTGGCCAAAGATCTACAAGGTCTGTAGAGCCAACCGAAAAAAAATACAATTAAGTTAAATTTATTATTCATATAAGGATCATAATTTGATATTTGAATAGGCTCTATTTAATTTTTAGTTTGTAAATACAAAGTCATTTGTATTTTTTTGTTTAACCAAAGTAAGCATTTCCTCACATTAGTTATTTATTTTATTTCTACCGCCGTTCAAGTGAACTTCTAGAGTATTGCAAGCTTAAAATAATGTAAATACTAGAGTTGAAAACTATATTTGTCAACAACAATTATAAAAAAAAAATTATAGCAAACCATCAGAGGTAATGGCAAAATAACAAATATTAGACACTATAATTCGGAAAAATATTAATAAATCCTTATTTCTTTCCCTGAGAACCCGGAGGTCATCAGCATTAGTTAAGGCAACAAGAATACACATGTAATAGGCTACAGGCTAACAATTATGAGAAAGAGGTTGTAAGTAAAATAAACTCTTATATAAAGTTAAAGTTATATAAAAGCTTTCCTCATCCATTAGTTTTTGAAATACGAAAAATAATATTGCATAAATTAGATAG
>NW_027110474.1:1835972-1836263 GCF_000696795.3 Halyomorpha halys
AAATAAGATAACCAAGTTAATACCGTCTATAATTATTACTTTCACTTATCTATATATAAAACATATAGTAAGAGCATTACAATCGTGCGAAATTTCGAATTGGGGTTTTCGATGGAAATATACGTTAAGAGGTCCCTCGAGTTGAAATAACGCAGCAAAACAAAATGGTGTGTGTGTGAGTCGAGCTCAAAAGCAAATCATCTTACAAAAGTTAAATTATATATTTAAGGTGGGTACATGCCTGGGATGGGACAGTACCTTTTTCGTTAAAATCGACCAGCCTAAAGACCA
>NW_027110474.1:1838422-1840321 GCF_000696795.3 Halyomorpha halys
AAAAAACAGGTTATTTATTTCCTTTTCTTCGTTTAAAGACATAAATTTAAGAAGTGCTATATATTTTCTTCTTAGTATATTTGATTTATTATATATCTGACTATGAAAAATAAGCGCCCCATAATGGAAGTGCAGAAACTATATATAATTAAGCATTCAAGCCCTGTTAGACCATTTCAATCTGAATAAAATCTTGCTGAAATCAAAGACCATTTAATTGTACAATAATATAACGAGTGTAATAAATCATTAATTTAAAAAAAACAATCAGGTCACTAGGTTTACGTTTGATATTTATATTACATTAAAAATGACGTTTGAGCTTCTAGGAGCCATTCTCAAGATTATGTCAAGTGTCATTCAAATAATTTCATCCTTGTGGTGACATTGATTAAAATGACTGACCTCCTTTTCTGGATGCATTGAAGTCAGGCTAACGATATAATAATCAATCAATCAAATATTAAAACCGTTTTGAGAAAATTATAAAAAAAAGTTTAATTGTGCAGGGTGTTTCAAGGTTAAATTTTCTCACCTAAAATATAAATTAAAGATCTCAAAACATGAAAAAAATCTTTATGGAGCTAATATCCGTTAATGCTTTCTGTAGAGGTGGTAGGAAAGTTTTTCATTTTTAAAAATTATTTATGTTATTATAAAAAAATAATATATTATGGATTTTCTTTTTAGGAAATTTGATTAAATTAATTTCTATAATTTTTGAGGTAAAAAACTTTATATAATCTATTTTATATTTTTCTTCATTTTTGTACGTTTCGGGACAATTGTCCCATATTCATGCACCTTAACAATCCTAAAAATAAATCATTTTTATCATTAATTTTCATCCTTGTGATAAATGTTTATTTGTAATTCTTGTAATTATGGTATATGGATGACATGACTTCAATAGTGAAATTGAAAATATGACAAGTATTACAAGAATTATATCGCATTAGAATTAATTTACGACTGTCATATTTCTCCTAACTATTTGAACCAAAACTGTTCATCACGCACAGATGTCTATTAGGTTTTACTATTTCATATATTATTGTCAAAAATTACTATTTTTTTTATCTCAGTAGGTAACGAATATGACAAAGTTGACGATTACATCTCTTAGAGGTTGGAACTGCACGAAGAGACAGCGTGGTGTAACCATCTTACTCCGCGGACAAACGCTGTCGAGGCATCGCGTCCGATCTTGGCCTGACAAAAAAGTGCAATAAAGATCATTGCTGACTTGGAGAGCACGGAAATCGTGCAAAGCAGCTCCCCGAGATCTAGGTATGTTCTCTTTGCTAGAATAAACTTAGGTAATAATACCATCAGCCCTTATCCAATAAGAATGCTTTCGGTATTGTAAATCTCGTCAAAATTCAGTGTGTTATTGTTATATCTTATTATAATTCGGCATTTTATATCTCGTCAAGATACAGCACATTATATATAAATGTAGGGTCACAATAAATAGTTCATTTCTATTTGAGTTATTTTGATGGCGCCCGAACCAACTTCCTTTTAAGTTATTTGCTATGTTATATCTCGCCAAAATGCAGCGTGCTACGTGTTATAACTTACTATAATTTAGTATTGAAAGATCGTTGACCATGTTAAATATATAAACGCTTGGTTGTGACCCAAGAACTCAAATAGAAATAAACAAGCATTTCTAAAATACCTTATGTTATGTGTTGTATCTCACTATAACTGTATATTATATCTCTTCAAAATACAGCGAGTAACGTGTTATATCTCACTATAATTTGAATGTTAATCTCATCAAAATGAAATGTATTATATCTTAGTATAATTTGGAATGTTATATGTTAACAAAATTAATTGTGTTATGTTATATCTTACTATAATTTGGTATGCCATATACTATATACCGCT
>NW_027110474.1:1841368-1844616 GCF_000696795.3 Halyomorpha halys
CCAGTGTTATTTAGCACCTCCGTGTAATTATTAATGAAATTTTGTTATTAGCTAACTATTTTCTTAATTTTTAGAGCCTATTGAATCTGAAGTAACATCCTTTTTAATACGATTTGTTTTTCTTTTCTGGAAGAAATACTTCATTTATCTCATTCTTAAATGAAAATACTATGAATAAAATAATACTATATTATTTTACTTTGGTACCTTTATTATTTGAATCGAACATTGAGAATAATAGCTATGAGACGCGGAAGCCCTCCAGAGTTCAGACAGCAGCCCCTTTCCTCTACTGTGCAGACATAGCTATGGGCCACCCTCCTACGCTGCTGATGAAGCACTTCTAAATTTAGAAACCTCCTTGACGTACTAGCTTCGTGACCGTTGTGGAATGTTAACCAGTCAACAACGTTCATCCATAACAAACTTAGTTACTCAAATAAGACAAATGTTGCAACGGACGCGGAACAAACAGGATAATGCTTCGGCAGGAATAAATTTGTTCAGAGCATGTCCCTGTTTCTTCATATACTCTATGGCTAAGCAGGATTGGTTAAATAATTTATTTATATAAAAGTAAAAATTATTTTTTTTTTAATGATTCTGACAGAAATATTATTGTCAACTATATTAAAAAAATAAATTAGGTGACTCAATTCAAAAATTAATTAAGTGGTTAAGTGGGTTGGAAGGAGGTATTGTAATTCAAAACTACAGAAAAAAATTATTACATTGTGTCAAACATAGGTTAAGGAAAGCACAAAAAAATAATTGATCTTAAATGTTTTGGAAATAGGTTCGAAAAATACCTAAAAGTGGGAAGAATAAGCAGATAATTTTATGCAGCAAAACTTACAGAATATGCAATAAAAATCGTAAAATATCCATTAATACATAAAATATTTAGTAACAATACTCTCCAAATATCCAATAAGGCATTTAAAACTAAAATATTTTTAATAAACTAATAATAAAAATTTGTTGTTAACACAAATACTGAAAAAAGTAATAATAAAAACTTTAAATTAGTAGCAAAAGTGAATAACAATAATCACTCTTGAAAAAAATTATAACTTATTGATAATTCTAAAAAGATTAAAACATCATAACAATAAACAAATAGTAAGCACGAATTCATGTTAAAAATAAATGGATAAAACATAGAGAAAACATTTCTTAAATACTAAAACATGAATGTAATAAAACTTACGATTGGTAATAAAAGACAATTAGTAATGGTTGTACCAAAAAAATGAATTGACAACATAAACTAAATGAGTAAGTGAAATGTCCTTCATTAGGATAAATTACCGAATGTATTTTTATATTTGTTTACACGGAACCTAATCTAATATCTTTACAATATTTTTATAGCAATAAAATATCTATCTATATCATCAACAAACGTGGTGAGAACAAATTTATAGGGTCTTAAAATTATCGAGTTACGGTTAATGTTGCAGATAAAAACTGAATTATTTCCAGTTAAAATTTTATTGATATTTTTCATAATAGAGAGACCTATTTTCTTTTAATAATTTTTTTTTTTTTAATTTCCTTAAAGACATGAAGAATCTTAAAAAAAAAAACTTTTTTTACTTTTGCTACTAATTGAAATTTTTTGATATTTTAATTGTTTTTTTTTTCGAGATTGCTCTTCAAGAACCCGTATTGACTATAAAAGTATTACAGCATGTATAACAATTAGATTTTTTTTTACTTATATTTTCCCGCCCAGCACAATAAAACTGTATTGCAAAAGTTGAAGATTCTTTCGACGTTTTTTCTTATTGAAGCTAAAAAGGTATCCTATTCGTGTCAAGGAAACCAATTTACTTTTTTTTAAAATAGTTCCCAATCGAGAATCATGTTGACATTCTACTATCTATAATTGTGCAACAGTGTGCTGGTCAAAAAAACTTCAGCATCCAGATATACGGGAGTGATGTAACGTTGGGTTCCCATCCCATAGTGATATCACACCGCCCTCACCAAGGGGTCTCTTAGTCCACCTAAGACGCCTTATCCGATCTCATCATTGAGTCCGATTCGGTGATACGGGAAAAAATAAAAAATAGTATTACACAATTTTTCTTCCTATCAAATATATTTCACAACTTATCTACCCACTCAATAATTTTTAAATATACTTTTCAAAGAGAGTATATATTAACTTTCGATAGAAAATTTCTCATATATGTTTAGAGTATGTTATTATAGACACATTCTAGAAATTAGTTTTATCCCTATTTTTAGTAATGTCGGTAACAGATTGAAAAACCATTTTAGTTGTCCGTTTTCACTCGCATGGTGTTTTGCTGTAAAAGAAACAACAACATCGAATATAATTAATTATTTTTAACTTCATTTTCCATACTCTTACTTTCTTTTTAATCTATTCAGTAATATGTCTTGCTTTATTTAGAAATATGTCTTATTTTGTTCATTAATACACTTTGCTTTATTTAGTTGTTGTTGTAACTACAATTTTTTATTATTATTTTTTATTTGATAAATATTATGGTCCGTCACATGTTGGGCAATAAGTAATAGCGATAACTGATTAAATTAATAATAAAATAACATCAGAATAAAATTAAATAAACAAATGAAAAATATGTATAAATATAGAACAAGTAAAAAAATACATAGAAAATAAATAAAAACTCTCTCTAAATTATTTTTTTTTTTATTTATTATTATTATTTTATTTCCATTCTAAGATTCTGAGATCTTCAAATTGAGATAAGCTAGTTAATTATTTTAATGCATATCTTAGGTTATTTTTTATTAAAAAAGTCAATACCAATTTTATGTTTTTTTTTCGTCATCATTTAGGACTTCCAAAAACACCTGGTCCTCCTCCTAATCTACTTAAACCCGTGCTAGAGAAATGAAATTCCTGAATGATGTGGCTGACTACAATAATATTGATATTTTGGCGGTGGTTGTTTATTGATCGGACATGAATGAGTTATATTCATATGATCTATTATCAATCTAGCTATTGCGTCCTTCCCTCTGCGATTGGGACAATTTGACTCGGTTATTTTTTAAAAAAGTTTTTAAAAAGCTTTCTAACTACATAATATTTCATTTTTCTGGGGAACGACTAATTTCTTGGGGTGTCAAAATGACCGAAAAATGCTTGCTTGCAATGTCCGCTAATTCGTTTCCAGCGAACCCCACGTAACCTAGCACCCCTGTAAAGTAAACATATTTTCCTAGGTTTTCGAGCACATTGCTAT
>NW_027110474.1:1846306-1855053 GCF_000696795.3 Halyomorpha halys
ATACATATTAAAGGTCTTTTTGGCCTTTGATAACTTCTTTAATTTATTTCGACAACTGAACAACATTTCGGGGAGTTTGCATAAGTCCATTGCTCTACTTAAACAATATGATGGATATTTCTCTGTTTTTCTGGTAGTACATCTTACATAATGGTGATTTTACTTGAGAAGCAAATAAACAGTTTATTGTACAAAAAATGTAACTTTTTTTCCAATTTTGATGTCAACTGTATTGTAAGAGTGTATATGTGACTAGAGATTATATTTTTTTTTTACACATAGTTTGATTATGTCCATTTTCTTTATTCTTCTATTTGTATATATTTTAAGAGAGATTTTATTCATTTTTAAGTAATTTTTTTTAAATTTCTTACATTTATTTATTTATTTTCATTCTTATTTTTATTTTATTTTGGTATGAATGTGATCATTCATCACTATTACCTATTGCCCACAATAGTGTGGCAGATTATAATATCTATCAATTAAATAAATTAAAAAAAAAAAAAACTGTATTGTATTCTTTTAATTTTTTGTATATAAAATATTTGTGTCTCAGAATTAAATTTACAAAACAGCGTATTATACCTATCTAATTTTTGGATCCATTTTTCAAAATGTGCTGGTTTTTAAGAAAAAACATCTTCCAATTAACCAGGTAAAATTTTCATTATCCAATACAATATACATTATTTAAAGATAATTCGAAAAATAACACAGTAATTTCAATATAAATGTGCAATCACAAGTGTTGAAAAGCTCTTCAATAATTAGAGTAAATAAAAAGCGTCAAAATTTTCAGGCTATTGTAGAATGAATAGTAACATTTCGGAATATGATAGTTATTTTTTAAATCAAAACTTAAAATTTATAATAAAAATAATATTACGAAACCGTTTGTATGGACAAAGTTCTTCAGTGTCTAGTGTCATAACAACTTTGTAACACGGAAAGAAAGTTCACTGTACTAACTTGTTAATGAGTGCAAGACTATAACGTGAAAAGGTGGTATTTTGGAAATTGGCTTGGAAACTGAAGGATTTTTTATACTGTGAATATTTGCCTATAAATGATTGATAGCCAGAAGAAATACAAATATAATATTTCCATGAAAAAAAAAATTAAAATGGCATTTAAAAAAAAATAAAGTTTTACTAAAATTATTTTTACTAAACATTATAGCCATTATGCAAAAAATATCGTAGTTTTGACCAGGTTCTGTGGAATGTACTGCAACAAATGAGGCGGAAAAATTATTTTGTGTTTTTATAAGCATTTATTTAAAATAAAAATAGGGTGCATACCTATCTCTATGATAATCTCAGATAAAATATGTCTTCCATGTTTTTATGTTAACCGAAATTAATAAATAAGTAAATATAATGATTTATAACAATTATTGTGAAAAATATCTATCTAGCCTCAATATTGTTTATTGATTATTTTTGGATATTTCAAGTCTCAGCCAGCCCAGCGTTATGAAGGACAATCTTTTAATATAATATACTTAGGACAACTCTAATAAAATATAGTTTAAACAACAGTCAATGAAAAAAGTGTGTTACAAAATTCAAACAAGTGTAAACACATATGTATATAAATTAAAAGCAGTAATTGAAGTATTCGATGAATATTAAACAAACATTAATCATCTTTCAAGAAGTTCAAATTATAATTTTTATGATCTGAAATATAAACTAAGTATTTTATAAAATCAATAATAATTTTAATTTGTTTGCCGAAGAATATATTGTTCGCATAGTAAAATGTATTATTATAAAAAATAAAATAGTAAATGATTTTGTTGGCATTTCGTTTTGAGAGACGAACAAGGATTCTATTGCAATCAATTCCCATTAAAGCAAACATTCCTCATGGACGGATTCGACTATCCTGGGAACTCCGACCAATTAACATTTCAAATTTAGTGGCAATAAAAGTTTTATATCCGAGTTTAGGGCTTTCATATTGCCTCAGAGACAGTTAATGGGAATTAACGAAAGTCACTCTCATGAGCTTTTAGTAGAAGGGATCGTGTCCCGTCGCTCGTCAAGTTCTTCATAGCCCAACTTTTACTTGAAAGTCGTAGGGAATATGATCGTTGCATCATCGATGGAATGGAACTAGCGATTAGGAAATGGAGGTCATTCTAGTAGTTGGAATTTTAATAATTTACATTATGATGAATACTTTTCATTTCCAATAAGTTGAGGTCGAAAAAAGTTTTTATTTATTTATTTAATGTAATTTACAACTGTACAAAATAATAAATACAATAAGTAAATATGTTGTATGTTTTATATACACTTGAAAATCTTGGGAAGGAATCACCCATTGGTGGTACTTCAAACATCAATTTAAATTAGAAGGTCCCGTGGCCAACTTCTTTTCAGACGCCTCGGAGTATTATCAGGGATTGTTAAGGATGAAAGAGTTAATGGGTTAGGATTGTTAAGGAGTTTGGAATGAAAAGACGCATATCTGCTTTGGGCCAAACCTGGAACGAATGGGATGTTAAGGTCTTTGTGAATGAGTTTATTTGTAACATAATAAAGAGCATCATAATTTTACGTAGGATTTTGTATTGTAAGGATTGAATGGGGGAGGAATTTTATGGTTTGGTGAAGCCCCAGAGCTCAATTCCATATGTCCAAATTGGTCTGATTATCGGAGTGAATACTAATTTTTTGTAGTGAATGGGAAGTTTAGAGCGTTTGTCAAGTAACTGTTGTAGCAATCGGAATCTACGAGCAGTTTCTTGTCGTTTCAGTCTTGTGTGTGGATTCCAAGTAGGTCTCTTTTTAAGATGGAGTCCTAAGTATCGAATCTGTTCAACAGGCGTTAGTGGAGTATTTAGAAGTAAAAAAATCCGACTTATAGTCATCTTAATATTATAACTTAATAGTCAAGGCTCTGTATACTAAAATCCTTTTTTTATTCAATTTCCAATATGGCTTCGGATAAAAATATGCCCTGCGAAGACTTGGAAGAAGAGATTCCTTGGAAGTGGCAATAAAATGCTGTTCCCGAGTACGTGGGACCAAAAACTAAATCGACTGCATTCAAACTACTAGAAACAAACGCATCAACTTCAACCAGCAGCAATTCTGTTGCAGTTAACAACCAGTTCTTAGTTCATCTGAACCGGGGCCACCATCTATTTGTAACACGAAGACTTTGTATTTAGGACAAAAAAAAATATATCTGGTTTAAACGGACAAAATGATACTCGATGTTTTTCTCAGGTCCGAGACATCAAAATCAATATGACCACCAAAGAACATTATAACAAATTAAATACCTGTTTGACATTAAAATATACACATATATTGTACGGAGTGGTTTTGAGAGGCCTTGACTCAACGACCCTCGATATCAGAAATGGTCAAGAAGAAATATGACTTATTATGAGACTTAAATCTTGTCTTGCTTCCCATAGAAAAATATACGTTACCATATTTTTCATCAATTTTAAACCAGTAAAAAATAACACAGAAATATTCTAGTTCACAAAACTTGTATATTCCACAGTACAGTTCGAGCAGCCCAAGCAGAAAACAATGATTGTGGACAAATAACTAACTAGGAATTTGATCATGGACTTAAATACAAGACTGAAAGGAAGAACTGCACTTCGATTCCGACTATTACAACACTTACTAGACATATGATCTAAGGTACGTGACGGCCGTACGGGTTGGGGCGCAGGTCCCAGTGCGCTCAGTTAGGAATGTTGTGGTTCGATTCCCACCTGAGGCAGTTAATATTAATTTTTCGTCGGACCCGAAGAACGAATCTTTACAAGCCTACCTTGGTTAGTGCGCGGCGGCAACCCAAGTAGCCGTTAGGGGTTGGCAAAAAGGACTACTAGGCCCACTTGCACACCAAACGAACGATCTAAACTTCCTATTAATTACACAAGGCTACATGACTATAAAAATCCTATTAGGACTTACGGAGTTAAGCGTTGGGCTCCACTAAACTATCGAATTCCTCTCGTATCCAATACTTAAAATTGAAAATCCCTCATGAAATTCTCAGTGCACCTTACTTAGAAACAAATAAAATCATCTATTTGACCTTAATTCTCCTTATGTAGCCGATCTGCCCCAAACAGTTGTAAACATCAATAAATAAATGGAAAAAATAGACTTTAAAGTTCACCCATTGAATATAAGAAGATAGTTTATATATCTTGTGTTCTATAGATTTTATTTATACAATTAACACATAATCTATATTAAATTACTTTTTGGTTTCTAATTTAGTTTTCATAATAATCTTTTGAGGATTACTATAATCATTTCAATTGCTTGGATTCGATCAACTTCAAGTTTTATGAAGATGGATGTTGGTCGATAGAAATATCAAACCAAAGCTACATCACGAACAACTTAATGATATATTCTTGAAGGGTCAATTGAATCCTGGTAAGAAAGATATTAAAGTAGAACAAAAATAAAAACTGGGGCGTTAATGGATCATGGACATCAATCACAAGAGCTGACAAGCAACTTGAAATCATTCTCGGAACCATTCGCGAGTCAATAAACATCTCCTAATTGAACCATCACAAAGCTCTCCTGTATCTAGCGCGGATGAGATTCGAAAAGATGTTTTCCTTGCGGCAGGGAAACTGTGACCTTGTGGTGAAAACGGAACAATAACGTCATCCGTTTGAATTCACATGATGCAACAATCACCTAATGCATGCGATTCGATTTTCAATGCAACCTGAAAACGGGGCCTCGAGGAAATCTTAAGAAGAAATATGAAAATGATACTTTAGACTCGATATGAAATCACCAAAAATATGCAAACAGTGGTCGTTTTCCTTAATAAAAAACATTAAAGTTTAGAATTTTTTTTCTACTCTCACACCTATATAACATCGTAGTTCACATAGTGCATTCCTACGTCGTAAAACTATTCATATATTTAAAAAATAATTAGGGATGAGATTTTTAAGTGATAAAAATATCAAAATATGTACATATATGAGTTTATTTTTATATAAATGTGTAAGAAAAACAAGAAACACTTAATATAAAAAAATCGAAAATGCTGATATTCAACTTAAAAATGCCTGATAATAAACAAAATGTCATATACAACCAATCAATTAATTAAAAGATTTTTAAAAAAAATTAATTCACCTTTCTCACCTCTTTTGTTATATCTGTGCATCTGCTGCAAAATCGATTTGTACCGACCGAAAGATCATTCCTCCTCTAAAGACTTATGGTAGTTAATAGCAATACAAAAAAAATGTAAAAACGATAAAATATTTTAAGATATGTAACATAAAATGTGTTGAAAACATCACGAGATGTTCAAAGGAAGCATGAACAAGTCTATAGAAGTTGTATAAAAACATACACATCTTTTCTTTTTTTTTTTTTGTAGATCAATTTAATATGCTTTTCACCGGTTTGCAATATATATAATTATTTTCTAACTGACATAATGATTCCAAAATACACTCTCCATTATTTAAATTGAGTTTCCCGTTTATGAAATACTAATTAACTCACATCATCCCTGCTACATGCCTTCACCATGAAAAGGAGATTTTCAAAGTCAATTTAAAATTTTTATGAACCACTATAAATGAATAGAAAACTAGATGAGTCATAGTGGAGGAAAAATGAAACTTACAAAATTACAACATATACGAGTTATAAGCATCTTTTAAGAAAAATTCAGTCACAACCATAATTTCGTAGGACTTCCCCATCTCATATATAATTCTTGAATTGTGGCGTATTAAACTAAATCCTATCAAATCACATTTAGTTTTCGTTTTATCATATGGACTGCGCTACAGTATCCTTAAATAATAATCTGCATATCCCTGTGGAACTGACCCGTTATCAAAGATTAAATCTGGAAAACGACTAACTTGTAATCCACAAGATTGAAGACAGGAAACCAAACGTTGATTCAGACTATTACTAAAATTACTAGACAAACGATCTAAACTTCCTATTAATTGCAAAAGGCTCTTTTACATGACTATAATAACTTATTTTCGGACGCACGGAGTTAAGCTTTGGGCTCCACTAAACCACTGAATTCCTCTCTTAACCAATACTTAAAATCGAAAATCATTTGTAAATTCATGATAATTAGTTAGGCGCAAATAAAATCATCCATAAAGACCTAAATATTCCATACCTAGTCGATTCTTCTATAATAAACTCCCAAACCCACTAGTTTCTAACCGGGTTTCTTCTTTAGCTCGTGACAATCCTTTGATTTGACGGCATTAAAATCGTATTTTTTTATGGACTTACATTGCTAGACACATTAATGAACGAGATGAAATTATATTTACCTCCTTTATATCAATCTAAAACAGAAATCAATGTAATCGCTCTATTTAACTCCACTAAGCATGCTGTTAATTAAATATATATTACATATAAATTGATATGTTAGTATGACAATAAGGAATATGGGTACTTGCCGATTCAGGAGTAACATACCTTCCTTAGTCTCTGCTTCTGGAACCTGGAGATGAGAAGAGACAATATTAACAGTGGTCGAGGCCTGAGGGGGAGAGTCCCCTGGTCCGACCAGCAGTATCACCACCATAACATCACACCCTCTTCTTACTTCTCCTTCTCTGTTAGAAAACATCATCACCATCAACATCATCGTCATCATCAAAACAATAAAACGAAACATCAGCAATCCTTTGATTTTTATATCAGCTATCAAATTTAGAGGAAGCGTGTATATACATCCGGTGTTAAGAACTATGGATAACTCTCGTCATATCTAAATAGCAAGCACGAAACAAGATGGTCAGGTAAGGTATCTTTACTATGTTGCTGTACATAATTCAAGAAAACAAGATACCGAAACCAATTTGTTGCTTTTGCTTTGAATTTGTTGCCTAGCACTCCCTTTACAAGGCATAAACTAATATTCATATTAGTTCAATATTATATCAATATTTAAGAGGAGTTAGTTAATTCAAAACTTCCCTTGATCCTACTATCTTTAATGTTTTGTCTGAAATCAAGTTCCCTGGACAGAATGTAAATACTGTATATAGGTGTCATTGTGTTTAAATTTTATTGTAATTATTTACCTCAGTTGTTTTCTTATTTTCTATTATTTACTTCAGTTATGAATTTTTTTTTTTATCCATTTCACTTTGCAAGTACCTATTTTATTGTATTTTTCTTTTTCTTTTTTTTTTTTATATATATCGTCATTTAGTTACTTTTTATTTTTAGTTAATATGTATATATGGTTTGATTGTTTAATTTCATTCCTAATATCT
Source organism: Halyomorpha halys (assembly GCF_000696795.3). NCBI lineage: Eukaryota > Metazoa > Arthropoda > Insecta > Hemiptera > Pentatomidae > Halyomorpha > Halyomorpha halys. The sequence goes on from NW_027110474.1 coordinate 1,853,601, forward strand.
ATTGCCCTTGAGTGTAGCACGATGTATTGTTTCTCAAAAATAAAAATTATCCAACGTTTGAATCCTTAGCGAACACTAAAATGGATGTATCCAAATTTAAAATATTACAGAATATTTTGCCTAAGTCGATTCATTAACAATTATAATTTTTCAATTTAACTATTTAACACATATGCTACTTTTGTTAAATAGGTTAAGTGATGTTCTATGTCAGCTTGTGTTGAACAGCCTTTACTATACGAAATTTTAAATTAGGATATATCAATTTCATGGCCTTCTATATAATGGCTGAAGCGCTGGAACTTTGGAAAAAAATATAAATAAAAGGGTATTTAAGAGGAAGAATCAAAATAAGATTGTTTTAAATTATTAATATTGATGATTTCAATTTTATTGATACTTAAGTTTTATTTAAGAATAATGTATTGATTGTGATTGGTTTGTGGTATGTTTATTTCTTAAACAAATTATACCTTTTCCGAACAAATCAATATCAAAGACCAAAGGCAAAAAATGACATACCAAATATTCTCGCTCACAAGTGATAGTTGAAAGAAACTAAAAGACATTGGTAATGCTTTGAGGAAGGACTTCAGGTCCAGATATCAATCTCTAAGACCAGAAAGGTCATAAATCATCGCTGGATAATGATATCTCAAGAAATGGCGCAACCTGATATCCAAGGTGAGCCATTATTCGAGATATTGTAACATTAGTTGGTACACATTCGAAAATGACGAAGCATTAACTGGTGAAAAACCTAATCCCATAACAACATTTAGTGGAGAGAAGTATAGAAGTCTGCCTTGAAAAGGGGAGGAAGTAGCTAATTTAATAAATGTATAGAGATAAGGTAAGGATTAAGTTTTGTAAAGACGTTTTAGTATCATATTTGGTAGAGCAGGTTTTAGTTTTTTTTTTGTTCTTCAGCTCAGAGCCGTAAATACTGGTTATCTTTTAGGTTACCAACCTACTCTATCCCGAGTGGAAAAGTCGAGATTTATTCAAAGAGTCTGCCCCGAAATAAAATCGGGTGGTTTGAAGCCTGATTCAAAATGGCACTACTTGTTTCACGAGAATGCTAAATTTGTGGCACACGCTCAGTCATCCACGGCTTCAGACACCGTTTTAAGGGTTAATCATGAATATGTATTTTAAAATTTTCTCTTTTATTTAATTTCATAAGGGTGTTTATTTCGATACTGATTCTAAAATTAGTTGGTGGAACATGTTTAGTAATTGGGTATTTTTCTAAAACAGTGCCATATAAGAATGCGCCGGTCCGAATTCCTCGACGCCGAATCATTTACGACAGGAACAGCGTCAGATCCTTGCTCACCATATACGCTCAAGTTACGCAAAGCAATCAATCTTAAATTCAGTTAGTGAAGATGAAAGAAAGACATTAGCTCTTATCAATATTCAACGCTACATCGGGTCCTCAAGGAGACGG
>NW_027110474.1:1856076-1860583 GCF_000696795.3 Halyomorpha halys
TCTAATCAAATCACCTCCCAGCACAACCGTTGGGTAGCTACCAACAGTACATCTGCCCCTTTATGGAATCGAAATAAAAAATCCAATAAACTGAACGAAAAAAATTCAGAACGAATTCCAAAAAGAAACAACATAAAATATGTATTAAAACGTATTCTTTACTGTTACAAATAATCGGCATGCCATATAATGAAACATAAACAAAATCAAAACAAACAATTTCGATCACATGTTATTTATAATATTAGATGCTTATGTGTAAAAATGTCCTTAATCTTTTAGAATCTTATTTTAGGTAAATTTAAATTTGAAAAAAAAATAGTTAAAACAGAGGTATTAATGTAATACAGAGAATTTCTTTGCGTTAAAGAAAAACCGACAAAAAAAATTGAAGAATAAAAACTTTAAAAAAAAAAGGAAAAATTAAAAATATATGTATATTTTTATAATTTATTTATATTGCACAGTATAATCTTTTAGCATCTTAATATTAGATAAATTTTTCTATTACAAATAAAAAAAATTAAATAATGAAACTATATGGATATTACTATTAAAGTATTTTTAATTTATTTAAACTGTACTGAATTACAAAATTCATTGGCAAAAAGTGATAAAAAACTTTATTGATACACAAATGATACAAGGAACATTGTGACGTCCTTAACTCTACTGGTACAGATCTGACAACCTTGTCATTTATGGGAGTGTATATAAGAGCTGAGGAGGAAGGTGGCTCAGACAGTAGATTCAGCAGGATTTGCTACAATAAATCTGTATATTTACTATAAGGTTTAAAACAATTTTATATCTAAATATGATATCATGCAGTGTGTATAGAAACTCAATAAGGTTATGTAGTACCTCTTTTACAACAAAATGTTTCTTTATCTAGGTAACGTTAAGTATGGTCAGTAACAGTGGTGTCGGAACGAGATCAAATGAAACAACATACTACCAGAAAATCAAGGTCTCAAGATATTTCAAAGAATTCATCAAGTACTATAACACAGTAATTATTTAATAAAACAGGATTAACGCATGGACGTCTTTGAATTAATGACTCTAAGTCTCTAAAATCAAAGCTTATAACAAAAGGGGTTAAATCACAAAACCAAACTGTACCAAACTGCTATATTAAACCATATGATTTAAAGAAACACTAAGCAATTTTTAGCTTAGATATAATTTTAGTTTATATTACTTTTGTAATATTTTTATTAATTTTAATTTATTTACTTGTAAATAAGAAATGAATACGCCTATGCTTCATTGTTATGATCGCTATTGCTTATTTCCATTGAATGATGATGATTCCATTATATGCCAAGAAATAAAATAAAGCATTAATCTATTACGGATTGGATCAAATTTTTCAAAAGTTTCTTTTAATATAATCAATTCATAATTCTGATAGTAAAGATAAACATTGATCAACATTTTAAATGATGTGTTGGTTAATTGTTTTTAATAATAAATAACTGTGGAAATGTTTTAAAATAACTGAAATCAGCAGACTGTGATTTAGAATATACATACAAATTTGGTCTAACTTTAAGATCTAAGATTTATTGATGAAAATATATATGGTAAATTATGTAATTTTTTTCTTAATGAAAATAAATAAAATAAAAATGAAATAATTAGCAGCAGAAGGAACTTATGTTTGTAATGCGTCTTGTAGATAAAACGAATGTCCAGACTAAAAGTGACAGTTCAACCTGACCGCACTCTTGAACATCTGATATGAGAAGTCCTACAACTATGACCGGTCTAAACCAGGAATCTTTCAAAACAATTTTAATTTGTTATATTGTAGTATTATATTTTTGATTAATATAACAATTAAATAATTGCTATTATATGACGTAATTGAGATTATTGTGGCTATTTTTCAACATAAATAAATAGTTAAGATAAGAGGGTTTAGGTATTCGGTTTATTTTACTTGTATAAATAAAAAATAGGTGCATACAATTTATTTATACATAAAATAAAATGTGTTTATATTAAATTTTCGATTATTATTTTTATAATATTATTGTTATTATATCTATTATTTTATATCATTCAAAAAATAAACTTGGTTTAAGTGATACTAAGTTTTATGAATACCCATATTTCTTAAATTTATAGCAGAGTTAAATTTTAAGGACTATCTGTGTTTGTTAAACTGCCTGTACTCTTCATTAATTTAGTGATTTCAGTGGTGATATATTACTGACAATTTAAATTAATTTAAACTAATTAATAGTTTGGTCTGGCTGTGACAGATAATTATTCTTTTACTATAGCACTCAGCTAACACTGTGTTTTAATTAACCCTCCTTGCACAATCGTTGATGTAGTAATACTACTTACTTACAAATTACTGCTCCCCTGATCCTTCAAGGGTTGTAGTGATTCAGATTTATTATAATATAGATATGAATATTTCGTTTCAATAATATTATTCTTATTGTTTTTATTTTTTTTTTTTTAGCTAAAAGAAACAGTAAAATATAAATTATTTTCAACTATCTGCTTCATATTATTTATATATAACTACATTGTATTTTTATACATTCCATATATATCTTAAACAAATTTGTGCGACATTTTGTATTTTAATTTTATTTCATGGAATTGTATTTCTAATAATTATCGGATTTCTTCATGTATCAAGAAGTCCCAAAAGGGAATGTCATTAAAATTCGGTTTTTAAAAACAAGTTTATAAAATAACAACATAATTTTAATTTTATTACATTGAATGAACAAAATATTATAAGCGTAGTTTATATTGATTAATACTATATATTAACATACAAAATTAATGTTTTTGTATCACATCCTATCGGAAAGTATTATACCCATAATCTATATATAAAGTTATTGCTTTTGTATTTATATTTTGAAAATTAAAATTCTACATTTATAAATTAGTCATTTCATTTCAAATTATTTAAGTTTTCTCCAAAAAAAAAAAAAAAATCTCCTGCCAAATGGATTTTACAATCCAAGATTTTCAATTATTTTTTGGCTTATCTACAGCCAATAATTTTCTAAAAGTAGATATATTGATTATTGATAGAATGCCCTTTAATCAGTTTCGGGAATATAATAATTTAAATTGCCATTAATATAATTTCTATATCAATTACTTTGGCTCAGCTGTTAATTGTTATTCTGAATAAAAATTAAAATTACATGCAATTATAATTTCAAATTGCAGTTATTAGAGAGTAATTCTAGCTGAAAAAAAATTTGCATAACGCTGTCCTCAATAATTTTTATCTGCTGTTAATATTCTCCAGTGAGTTTAAAAAAAAATAATTTTATAGTATTTATTTCGTTTGTTTTTAATTTATTAAAATTAATCAACATCGTTCATAACTGTAAGCATATAAATGAATTATGAACAAGCAATCAAGTTAGGTTTTTTGGAGTTGATTTTTTTTCAGAGTATTTTTTTTTATTTCGTACAAAATATGATTATCCAAGAGTAATAAATAACATCGATTCATTTTTTTTTTATCAAGGTGTACAACAGGTTTTCGTCCTTCAAAGTAAAGTCTGTTTTTCATAGCAATTAGTCACAATCATTGTCCGGCCATTGCAAATGATTACTAACGAGCTTCCTTCAAATAATTTATATTAATTGACCTAGTACCAAAGTCATATATTCTGCACCAATTTATTTAAAATTGCTTTCATTATAACGAAGCCCAAAGTCAATAATTCAACCTTAAATAACAAAGAAAATGAAAGAAAAGAGATAATTCTAAGTAGGGGCTCTTGCCAATTATACCATTCTAGATTAGTTTATCCTTGTCTTATTTCTACTATCAGCATCAGTGACATTTTAAATTGACTTTTTGTCTAGAAGGAAGTGCTATTTATCCCTTGAGTTATTATCTCAATCGGAAACTGGTTCTGTGAGTGTTATATTTCTCATTAATCATTCGTTACTTATTTGAACACGAAGTATTCATATTCATTACAAACGCCTTCTTGTTTTGTAAAAATAAATGCGATTTAATAACAGCAATTAATAAATATTGCATGTGTGAACTCACAATGGAGTTCCTCAAGGATCAGTTTTATGTTCAATAATTGTTCCTATAAACATCGCAGGAGTCTTCTTGTTACGAATACGAAAACTATAACAAATGACCATCTTAAATAAAGTAATATGATAAATGCACTATAAATGTGTTTTTTTTTATTTGGCTTAAATTTAATAAATCACAATAATGTGAACATTGCATTGTAATAATTAATTTATTTGACCAAATTCGGCTATTCATATTCATAAATGAAAATAAAAACACAATACAATCATTTTCTGCAAATTTTATCATAGGTACAGGAAAAAATGGAACGAAAAAAAATAACAAAAAAACAAATAATAATTAAATGTTAATTTTCATTTATAGTCGATTTAAACTAAGGTTGTACATGAAACACTTGACTTTTTTTAAATAGAAAAACTATCTATTGGTAATACTATAAATCTACCAATCAGA
>NW_027110474.1:1861643-1864590 GCF_000696795.3 Halyomorpha halys
TACATTAAATTATAATTACAAGATCATAATAAAAGCAAATTGAACTTGACAAGTTCAGCATTACGATTCTAATAAATCATGGAATCCCTCTCGTATGCAATCCTTCTAACCCAAAATCCTTTGTAAACTTCTCAAAGTCTTAGAACTTAAAACTATGAAGATTTCAACATATTCTACAGATTGTAAATCACAATGTCACATTTTCTGACATATACTAATGATACCGCCCTCCGCTGTAATATAATATGATAGTAATACATACGCATATGATGAGTGTTATACTTTGATGATACCTTATATTTTAGAAGGACTACTCCATTACAGGTGAGCTATAAGTTACGGAGCACAAAACCATTAATCATAAGCGATCCCGTAGCAGGTCCGAACGAAAGGAACAATGCGCACGATATGAACCCACTTAACATTTGGCGGCCCTTGAACTTATCGCAACTTTCACAACAAGGAGGAAACTCCCAAATCCGAACCTATGTCGAACACATGTCCGCTATATTATGAACACTGGATGGAATTTAGCGGACGGTATATGCCACAAAGCACTTTGTAGAAATGGTATGGCAATGGAAAAATACGTTCTGAGCTCTCTCACACTTTCCGATACACCAATTAACAGTAAGACCACTCTATAATGATCTAAGGTAATTGTTATTGCTCAATAGGCCATTGGATAGTATGAAACGTTAATCTTTGTGGGAAAGTAACAACTTTAATTTTCAGTATGACCTGATTACACACTACTAATGATAATATACCTTAATTGAATTCATATATGCAATTAAGAACCAAGCGAAATATTTTGTTATTGTGTTCTTTTTTCCTATAAGGTTTTTTGGGTTATTTTTTTCAATTTCATAAAACAAAGATAAGGCTCTATAGTATCTATATCTATTCTAATAGTGATCTTTAAGTTTATTTTGAAAAATAAAAAAAATCGAGCTCTAATTCTATGTATACATAACGAGGTTTTTTTTTCTTTTGTGTTAATCCAAAATAACCTCATAGCTGAATATTTATGTTTATCTAAGCTTCTCATTGATTCCAAACCCGTAGTTGTTCGTATTCTTATTCTAAATGTTTACCGCTAAATGATAACTATATTGTTTACTTATATTTTTCAAATTACTCTGTGTTTCTCAACCAAAGTATACACCATATATTTTGTCAATATCTCCACTTCCCTAGCACAACTGTACTTGACAGAACGAACTGCTTACTTTCCTATGTAGCTGAGTTGAAAAGACGGGAGTAAGTGAAAATACTTTGACATAAACATTTTTTCTTCTGATGTTTTACCCATGATTAATGTCTACATGATTCTTGTACGCGGCAAGAAAAAGGAAAAAAAGCCCAAAAATATCAACCCACCTTATTTTGTGAACTAGGCTATCTGTCTAATATTTTCAGTGTTTCTTCCGTAAACTTGTAATGAACACCTCATAAAATTTAACAAATTAACTTTTTTTTTTTTTTTACTAAAGAGCTTACTGGGGAGCATAAACGTGCTAACATCTTTCAAAAGACGAAGGAAATGCGAAGCCATAACGGTGGCAGACTATCCCTGAGAGATCTAGCAGGCATAGGTCGCGGCACTTGAGATAGCAGAGCGCTGTGTATACAGGAGGCTTTGAGGAAGGGCAGGACTACCGCCTAAATCTGCCTTCTATCAAGATGGCACTGACCAAGGCATCTCCCTCTACCTCCGAGGAATACTGATGATCCTGGCGGCGTCTAAGATCTCTCAGATAGTCTCCACTAGCCACTTCGCATTATTGCCCGGGGGATTGCCGTCTGCATCTTCCACTCTTCTGAAGCTCGGTCTGAAATTGTTAAGAAATTATTTGAGCTGAGAGCTCAGGGAAAGAGTTTTTGACATAACCCGTGCTAAAATAGTGAATATTAAGTAGACATGAACAACAAGTAATTTTTTAGCCATTTCAGCCTTGAATGCGGGTTCCAAATTGGGCACAAGATGGAGTACTATTGAGCAGTCCTGTTTGACAGGTATTTAGTTTCGGGATATGGAATAAAAGCGAAAAAAAAGACTCTACCCTCTTACATTAAGTTAATAATAAAGTCCAAGTTAAGGTGCTCCAGTTTGTCTAATATAACTACTTCTAAAGGAAACATCGTATAACTTTTTTCTATTGTTATAAATATATTTTCAGGTAGTCCCTACAACTTTTTTCTCTGAGGATACGTTATATAGATGTGTACATACGTCAAGCGTTATTCTACTTGCCTTTCGCACCAAATTTAGGTTAATCATGATCATACTCTTGCATCCATACATTTTGAACTGTGTAAAATTGAAACATTTTCGCTATTTTGTTACTCTATATTATTGAAGTGACCTCTAATATACAAACTGTGATTTTGATCTCTTAATAAGCGAAATGTTGAAGGTAAGTAACTAATTAATTTAGTTAGAGTTCTTCTTAGATTCCTCCTAAATGTTTACCATTGGCTGATGTTTCATCGCCAAAATATTTCAACAAACTCTCAGTCCACCTTTTAATTTCCATCTGTCCTACAAAATTGGGGGTAAATGAAACGAACTGGTTGATTTCCTCTGTAGCTGTACTGGCAATGCTCTTGTAAGTGGAAATAAAACACAAAAATTACTTTCTCCTTCTGATTTTTGGCCTACAGGAATTTTAACTGTCGCCAGTTAGGAATCTTTAGATTTCCTCTTTCCTGGAGACATTAAACGCAAATTCTATAGGTAATCAATTTTTTTATAACCAAAGGTCGAGGCATATATATATTTTTTAATGTTAGGTAATATGAAATAAAATGCCTATATATTTGTTTGAGCCTACTTTCCAACGTCCTCTCTTTTAAATACCAGATTTGGTCTTACAAATTTTAATTGTCTCTTGAATAGAATTGCTTTCTTTAACAAAACTTTTGTTTTTCTGTCTAATTATTA
>NW_027110474.1:1865960-1870821 GCF_000696795.3 Halyomorpha halys
AAGGCTCTATAGTATCTATATCTATTCTAATAGTGATCTTTAAGTTTATTTTGAAAAATAAAAAAAATCGAGCTCTAATTCTATGTATACATAACGAGGTTTTTTTTTCTTTTGTGTTAATCCAAAATAACCTCATAGCTGAATATTTATGTTTATCTAAGCTTCTCACTGATCCCAAACCCGTAGTTGTTCGTATTCTTATTCTAAATGTTTACCGCTAAATGATAACTATATTGTTTACTTATATTTTTCAAATTACTCTGTGTTTCTCAACCAAAGTATACACCATATATTTTGTCAATATCTCCACTTCCCTAGCACAACTGTACTTGACAGAACGAACTGCTTACTTTCCTATGTAGCTGAGTTGAAAAGACGGGAGTAAGTGAAAATACTTTGACATAAACATTTTTTCTTCTGATGTTTTACCCATGATTAATGTCTACATGATTCTTGTACGCGGCAAGAAAAAGGAAAAAAAGCCCAAAAATATCAACCCACCTTATTTTGTGAACTAGGCTATCTGTCTAATATTTTCAGTGTTTCTTCCGTAAACTTGTAATGAACACCTCATAAAATTTAACAAATTAACTTTTTTTTTTTTTTTACTAAAGAGCTTACTGGGGAGCATAAACGTGCTAACATCTTTCAAAAGACGAAGGAAATGCGAAGCCATAACGGTGGCAGACTATCCCTGAGAGATCTAGCAGGCATAGGTCGCGGCACTTGAGATAGCAGAGCGCTGTGTATACAGGAGGCTTTGAGGAAGGGCAGGACTACCGCCTAAATCTGCCTTCTATCAAGATGGCACTGACCAAGGCATCTCCCTCTACCTCCGAGGAATACTGATGATCCTGGCGGCGTCTAAGATCTCTCAGATAGTCTCCACTAGCCACTTCGCATTATTGCCCGGGGGATTGCCGTCTGCATCTTCCACTCTTCTGAAGCTCGGTCTGAAATTGTTAAGAAATTATTTGAGCTGAGAGCTCAGGGAAAGAGTTTTTGACATAACCCGTGCTAAAATAGTGAATATTAAGTAGACATGAACAACAAGTAATTTTTTAGCCATTTCAGCCTTGAATGCGGGTTCCAAATTGGGCACAAGATGGAGTACTATTGAGCAGTCCTGTTTGACAGGTATTTAGTTTCGGGATATGGAATAAAAGCGAAAAAAAAGACTCTACCCTCTTACATTAAGTTAATAATAAAGTCCAAGTTAAGGTGCTCCAGTTTGTCTAATATAACTACTTCTAAAGGAAACATCGTATAACTTTTTTCTATTGTTATAAATATATTTTCAGGTAGTCCCTACAACTTTTTTCTCTGAGGATACGTTATATAGATGTGTACATACGTCAAGCGTTATTCTACTTGCCTTTCGCACCAAATTTAGGTTAATCATGATCATACTCTTGCATCCATACATTTTGAACTGTGTAAAATTGAAACATTTTCGCTATTTTGTTACTCTATATTATTGAAGTGACCTCTAATATACAAACTGTGATTTTGATCTCTTAATAAGCGAAATGTTGAAGGTAAGTAACTAATTAATTTAGTTAGAGTTCTTCTTAGATTCCTCCTAAATGTTTACCATTGGCTGATGTTTCATCGCCAAAATATTTCAACAAACTCTCAGTCCACCTTTTAATTTCCATCTGTCCTACAAAATTGGGGGTAAATGAAACGAACTGGTTGATTTCCTCTGTAGCTGTACTGGCAATGCTCTTGTAAGTGGAAATAAAACACAAAAATTACTTTCTCCTTCTGATTTTTGGCCTACAGGAATTTTAACTGTCGCCAGTTAGGAATCTTTAGATTTCCTCTTTCCTGGAGACATTAAACGCAAATCCTATAGGTAATCAATTTTTTTATAACCAAAGGTCGAGGCATATATATATTTTTTAATGTTAGGTAATATGAAATAAAATGCCTATATATTTGTTTGAGCCTACTTTCCAACGTCCTCTCTTTTAAATACCAGATTTGGTCTTACAAATTTTAATTGTCTCTTGAATAGAATTGCTTTCTTTAACAAAACTTTTGTTTTTCTGTCTAATTATTAATTATGATTATTTCTTGGCTCTATGATCTTTATATCTTATCCATGTACATTCCACGTTTCGTGGTCTTATTCCCCTTCATCAGGATTAAATTAATAATGAACCAAACTTATTTTTTTTACACATAATATTTTTTTTATTGTTTCCTTATCGTTTGGTCCATAAATATATTTTGTCATTGGTTACAATTTTGTAATAATTTACACAGAAGCGTTTCTAAATGACATTGTTTCAATATCATTCAGCTTTGGACTGCTATCCTTGTACCTAAATAATACATGAAGAAAAACCATTTACATTACCAAATGTAATTAATTTGCAAGTTATATTGTTCCGAAAACTTTTTAAAAAAATCATGTAATGTTAGAAAATAATTCTGTATTTTAGAATTTTCTCTCTGTTTTGCAAAAGATTTTTTATATTTGTCTAGGATTTTTTTTTTTAACATTAAAATTAGCAACTAATAAGTCCTATATAATTATGATTCTCCCGTACCAAACATTTGAAAATAACCTTACATATTTACATAAATTTGTGTTTAAACCCAATCTCTATTGGAGAGATTTAACCTCCTGAATTCACATAAAAACTAAAACAGGGTTCCATATCATCCCCTTCTCCTTTATTATATACCATGAATAATCGGCAGAGATATTAGATAAAATATAATCTGATAATTATAATCTGGAAAAGACATACAATACATTGGCTACTACAGGAACGATCTCCCTCGTTGGGCTGTCAGAGTTGAGGAGCCGCTCCCAGTTCGCCAAGGACTGGTCCGCTACTCTGTCACCCATTATCTTCGGATCTGACGTCTTGTGAGAATGTAAACTAGCCGCGGATCTTGATACCTGTCCTATAGGACAGCACGGCCAATTTCAGATCATTATTTTATGATAATTTTAATGTCGATAATCTTCCGCAAAACGAAAAGACAATGGTCGAAGGAAAATATATTGCTCAATTTATAGCGTTTTAGTGACAAATGAGAAGTAGATAAGAATGAAATATTAATAAATTCATCAATAACTTCCCCAACTAGGGTTGATATCAAGATTTAGTTATTTATAGTATTTATATCAACAAATATTTATACTGTCTTTGGCCTTTATAAAAAAAACCACAACTTGAGGATCAAATAGTTTATGGGTTATCAAAAGATAATTTATCTTTTTACATAGGAAACAATTTAAAAACTGAGCAATGAAACTCCAATATTACAAACAACGTACGAAGAAAAACATTTATTTTAATACATTTTTCTATTATTCCGCGAGACCTTCGCAGAGAGAGAGTTCACCGTGAGAGGCTTCTGGTTTGGTCTCGCGGAACAATACCAGATAGAACAAGGAGCTTCTTAGAAGGCCTAGGTGTTAGCATTGGGGATATTGCGATGTTGGCGGAAAATATTATTTTGGACTCCCTAGGATCATACACCATCACCTGCATGGGAATTAGCTCGGAGATTATTCATTGTTTTATTTATTTATTTTAATATGTTGACCTCTCTAATTGTGTGCTTTAAATTATTTTATTTTATTAGTACTATTATTTTTTCGTTTTTTTAAAAACTTATTTATCCATTCAAGTGTTTCCTGTAACCGGCTTTTTATTGTATTTTCCTTTGAATCTATGTGTTAGTCTCATTCTCGTAAAATGTATCTATTTGTCTGTTTTTGGTAAACTGATCTACTGCTGTGACTATAAATGATGGTCCGATTTCACATTGCCGTCTAATAGCGAATTTGTTTAGCGGGTCGCTGAGGAGGATCTGAGAGGGTGAATTCCGGAGAGCGAATTTGTTGATCGGGTGAATTAAAAAATTGTGAAATGGTGAAATTGGAGGAGCAGAAATGGGAAAGAAAAAAGGAATGAATTGAAACATTTGTATTTGGTGTATAGACAGAAATTGATTGTAAATGGAAACTATAGAGAAAAAAATTGTATTTTAAAAATCTTAATATACCATGTATGTGTAATTTATATATTTCCGATTACGGATTGATAAGTATGCTGTGTGAGATAGCAACCTAATGTATTTAGGCAGCATAGATGAATAAAGTACTTCTCTCTCTCTCTCATTCTTTGTAATAAATAATTCTTAGTAGAATTATAGTAAACTTAAACAAAAAAATAATTATGTTGTAATACATTCCGACGATTCTAACCTATTTCTATATAGTTAATTTATTAGTTTTAATTATATGATAAAATATTTATCATTTAATTTATATATTTATAAATATAGTGAGAATGATCTCAATAATCCCTATTACCATTTTCAATAAATATAAGACAGAATGTAGTGTTACAAAATAAAAAAATTATTAAAAATTATAGTTCATAAATAGGGAAGTGAAAGTAATAATAAAATTAGCAATAGTCCCCTCACACTAGACAAAATAATAAACAAGGATTTCAACAAATAATGAAGCGACCTTCCTTGATATTACTAGAGCCCCAAAAAATCGATATTTTCTGATGAAAACTCTGATAGAACTTCTTTGAATATTTATTGCATTGCCAATAAAGAAATTAGAGTCTAATCGTGCTATCTGCATAAATAGCGGCTGTTTCAAAACCTTAAACAAGATTATTGTTTATTGTATGAAATATTGCTGTTTAAAAAACTGTATTTCGGGAACTTTCGAACCTAAACAACTCTATACCGTAATTGGCTCATATTTTAGCATAGTTACTCTTCTTTAAATAATATTCTATTAGGTTTTTAAAACAGCCGCCATTTTCGTAGGTAGCATTATCTAGCAGGCAAACTCTCATTACTTCATTGGCAA
>NW_027110474.1:1870871-1871812 GCF_000696795.3 Halyomorpha halys
AATTTATAGCGTATTAGTGACAAATGAGAAATAGATAAGAATGAAATATTAATAAATACATCAATAACTTCCCCAACTAGGGTTGATATCAAGATCTAGTTATTTATAGTAGTTATTAATTTTATTTATAATTTTTCTTTACAAAATTTGTAATGTATAAACGTTTTTTTATGCCCACTTAAAAAAATAATAATAAAATTGAATAGTCTATGGATTATTAAAAGATAATTTACAATTTAAACAATTTAAAAACTGAGTCATGAAACTCCAATATTACAAACAATAAAGTACGAAGACAAAAATTTATTTTAATATACTTTACTATTATATTTCATTGTTTGTAATAAATAATTCTTTGTAGTATTATAGTAAACTTGAACACAAAAATATTTAGCATTTAATTTATATATTTATAAATATGGTGTGAATGATCTCTATAATCCCTATTACCAATGTAAATAAATATAAAACAGAATGTAATGTTACACAATAAAATTATAATAAAAAATATAGTTCATAAATAGAGAAGTGAAAGTAACGATAAATTAGCAATAGGCCCCTCACACTAGACAAAATAATAGACAAGGCTTTCAACAAATAATGAAGCGACCTTCCTTGATACTACTAGAGCCCCAAAAAATCGATATTATATGATGAAAACTTTGATAGAACTTCTTTGAATATATATTGCATTGCCGATAAAGAAATTAGAGTCTAATCGTGCTACCTGCATAAATGGCGGCTGTTTCAAAACCTTAAAGAAAATTATTGTTTATTGTATGAAATATTGCTTTTTAAAAACTGTATTTCGGGAACTTTCGAACCTAAAAAGCTCTATATCGTAATTGCCTCACATTTTAGCATAGTTACGCTTCTTTAAATAATATTCTATTAGGTTTTTAAAACAGCCGCCATTTTCGTAGGTAGCATTATCTAGCAGG
>NW_027110474.1:1872982-1875621 GCF_000696795.3 Halyomorpha halys
AGGGAGATAGCTTTCCAATCCTAAGCGACAATAATTGCTCGATTAGTTTCCAATAGAATTCGCTCCTGGATAAATAGATGGATCATTTCGTAAGGAGACCACGAGAGGAAGGAAAAGAAAAGTCTGTCATCATGGCCCATTTATTGGTTGAGTGAGAAACCGCTCGACTCCTGGATCCTCGAAGCCTCAGCTGTTTTTCAGATCTCCGTTCGAGATAATCATTGAAACGCTAATCAGTTGTTACGTCTTCCTTTGTTATGCAAAACCCCTCGCATACACAATGAGCTCGCCCTATGTACTGCACGGATGTCTCTTTGCACACTTTTAAATACAGATAAATACAGGTTTAAGGCAGAAAGCGAAAAAATCCTTTCTCCCAGTATCTCATAGCTACAGAAAGGAGGTATTATCATGCAAATCAATTAATTACCTCTTATTTTAATTAGGGAGCATGTTAAATCAGGGAGTAAGGTACTGTTACTGATTTCAGGGCCTGGGTCCGATTAGCAGATAATTATTTATTCTGTTACTTCACCCATGTCTATGCGTTCTGGATCCCTTCTGTGGCTAATTCAGCCTCTATTAAATAGGAATCCTTAATTGGAAAAAAATCTCGCTACATATATTTTTTTTTCTTTAAATAAAAATTAGTTGTGATGATAACAGAATAACTTATACCATATTTGCTATCATGGGGTCAATCAATACCAGCATTCAACAAACATTAGACGATTCACGACCTTTTATTGTTTTTACATTTAAAATTTAAATAAATTAAATGAACTTCTTTTTAGCTAATTTAAATCCTTCAGTCCGGTACAAGAGCACTCGGTAAAAGTAAGAATTGAGAGATTTGATGTGAATGAAAGGAACTGAGAGGAGGTTACGTCAGAACTACGTCGTGCGGCGATGTTAGCTTGCCCAAGGGATAGGGTACGACCTGCTGATCCCTATCCGGCTACGAGGACACGGAACAACAAGTTCCTAATCCCTATCACGCCTTCTTGTAGTTACAGCGAAGGCAATAACGTTTAGAGTCCTCGTCGTACAAAACCAAAATAAAATATTATTAGAGAGTGGAAGAAAGTAGGAACGAGTCAGGAAGTACCTTTACAGAAACAAGAGCACGAAAAAGCAAAAATGAATTTCTTTTAAAAAAACAAAGAAAAAGATAAATAAAAACAACATCAATTAATTTGAAAATTGGGAGGTCAGCAGAAATAAGGAGATAATTTTTTTTGGGCCTTTTTTACATTTAAGAAACCGTATCTCGTAAGCTGTTAGGTCTGCAGATAAGATATGTAATAAAAATATAACAACTTCAAAATAAATTGTTAATACAAAATAAAAATATATAGTTTTTAGCCCATTTTGACCGATGAGAGACCGATATTTCGACATATTTTATTCCATAAATCCATATACTAGATTCATTTTTTACAATTTACGATTAATCTTATGAATTTATGGATGATTATATTAATTTATGGAACAAATATTTGTCGAAATATTGGCCCTTCATGGTCAAAATGAGCTAAAACTACTTTTTTTATTTGTTATTAACAATTTATTTTAAAGCTATTATTATATATTTTTTAAAGTTTTATATGTAACTACATGACATTCAACGGGTACTTTTACCAGTCGGTTGGATATTCATACTTAAATAAATACTACATCGTTGGGGAAAAAAAACTCAGAAACTCTGTTATAATGGCCGTTCATGCCCATACCTTTGTGTACACTGGCACTGGCTTTAGGATTCGGAAGGTAAGTATATTTCCCAATAACTTAGTTGTAGAGTCCTCGGCGTCAAATACCTACATAAAATATTACTTTAGTAAAGAAGGAAGTAGGACAAAGCCAGGAAAGTGTCTTTAAAGGAAAATACAAATAACACTAAAAAAAAAAAACAATAATGCCTTTACTTAAAACAATAAATAAATAAGAAGTTTATTTTATTTTTCACAGTTTATCTTAAAGGATATTAGATTACAGTAACCAGTTTGGTCTCAAACCGTGGAAAACGTTATCTAGTTTACAAATTCATAAAATAATATTTGTCAAAAAATAGGTATTTATTGGTCAAAATAAACGAAAACGGCTAAAATGTCTCACTTTTATTTCCGATTTGGATCATAATTACCTTTTTTTTTTTTTTTTTACTTCTGTTAAAATCATAGACATATATAAGAAGCGGGCAGGTCTAATAAGTAAAATAAAAATTGAGAACAAAAAAAGATTAAAGAAAAAGACAAAAAAATACAACTTTTTATTGTGAAAAAAAAATTGTAAAATACAGTTCCATTTTAGTTTAGACTTATTTATGAGAAAGAACGAAAAATTCTTATAATATATTAATTTCAATGACAATATTAGTTTTGAACTACCTTCGAAAATACTTTCAATTTAAAAACTGAGACCAAAGTTTACAAACAAAAGAAAAATCCGCTAACATAGGAAATCTTTTACCGAAGAAGAGAGATAACAGAATAACACGTGCGACGGCAAGGACTGTCTAAATTACACTCCCAAGGTCTCTCTGTAATAAAATATCGTCCAATCTCTCTCTTTATTCCTCTTAGGATAAAAAACGATTCGTGATTGAAATTTGAATTTTTGAAAAATCATAATTTTTT
>NW_027110474.1:1876307-1877182 GCF_000696795.3 Halyomorpha halys
ACTTTTGATTACATTTCCCTGATAAGTGTAGGATCTATATTTGCTTATGTTTTATTATCTTATACTTTTGTAATTTTTTTTAATTAACACAAATAGTTTCGAAAACATTAAAAGTTAACAGTATTACCGCATGAGAGTAAGAACTCTTTTTTTGATCAGAGGTTGCTATAAAACACAGCATACCAATCGATTCATGATCCGACATCCATTTACAATCAACAATCTATATACTGAATACAACACATAAAAACTATGTTTTTCCCTATTTAACAATTTTATTTCATTATTAACACCAACTTCAAATGATTCACTTTTTCTCTCAACTATTTATTTTAAAACATCTCTAACGATCTTAAGGAGGCAACCTTAACCATTGATGTCATAAATCCTTAGTTTAATATTGCTAGTTAATGAGGTTAAAGAAAGGCAATTTTTGTGGAATAGTTTTTGTATTGAAATTATAAAGTTTGAAAGTGTATAGTCATTATAAAAATAGTGTTTGAAACTGTAATGATATTATTTTAATATTTATTTCGGTATTAAAAATATAAAATGGGCAAATAGCCAGAAAAAGAGACAATTTAAGGAACTATGGCATCATCGATTAAGCTTGTCTCCTTGAGAATGGCCTAAGGGCCGAAACGTTGGAGAGATTTTGAATTAAATATTTGAGCGATAAAATGGATTATTACGAGGACACGGAACAACAAGTTCCTAATCCCTATCACGCCTTCTTGTAGTTACAGCGAAGGCAATAACGTTTAGGGTCCTCGTCGTACGAAACCAAAATAAAATATTATTAGAGAGTGGAAGAAAGTAGGAACGAGTCAGGAAGTACCTTTACAGAAACAAGAACACAAAAAAGCTTAATAAAA
>NW_027110474.1:1878642-1879811 GCF_000696795.3 Halyomorpha halys
TATCCATATTTTTAATTTCCAACTAGTAGGAAGCGCAGTTAGAAAAATGCCATGATTTCGAATACAATCTCCATATAAATTGCCACCGTCATTAATAAACATTTAAAAATTAAAATGAATGAATAAAAATTGCAGTGTAAATAATTGGAAATTCTACGTTTTATATTTAATGTAAACAGTACCTCATGAACAATAAAATAGGCAATCAACAATAGGTCAGGTTTTTTTATTCATTCTGACCTTATATTACTTTTTAACAATATCCGTACCTCTAAGGTAAAGGACACTATTTTTTTCACCAATTTAGCATTATTACATTTTTTATATAAATTTGTTCAACAACTTAATTGAGAACTACAAGGAAATAAAGAAAACAAAAAACCTCAAGAAAACAATTATAAGGGTAGATTATCAACTCTAAGACCATTTGTAAGGTAATTTATAATTTTATAATTCGTACTGGTCAAAACGAAAAAAAACAAAAAAAAACATAATAATAATAGTTTAAAAATTCTAAAACCTGCTTGATTTTGAACCTGATTTAACCAAGTTATCCAAGTTATCTAAAGTTATCCAAATCAAACTTGTCCTATTTCTTATCAACTAATCGGAGTCTTAAATATTTTGCGTTCTGGAAGACTCAGATGCCTCTGAAAGATCATCAAGTACGCATGAGTAACTAAGGAGGACGAGTTGATAGAAGCAGAAATCAACGACCGCAGAACCGGAATTAAACTTATACTACTAATTTTTACTGTATAAATAATTGTAATTATTTAACAATAATTATATTTAACTCATTTCTTAAATAATAGTTTGTTTTTTTTTTAAATCAAAAAAGTACTAGAAAAAGTTAAGTCAAGTGAATTCAGCGGGTCAGAGATTAGAATAAAAAGTAAATGAAAAGTTTTTCGTTACATCGTGTTTGAGAATTCAAAAATGCTTTTATTAAAAAACGGCGTAACAGACATAAACTATAAACATAGATTTTACTTTTTAAACTTTAAATTAATTGAGTTCTGATTCTATGATGTCAAAAAAAAGTTTTATTACTCATCAAAGATAGCATACGAGAAGTCAAACGGTATCACTTTATAAACATCTTTAAGTTTTAAATAATCAAAATGAAAATTCTTCATCTAACTACTTTTCAATTTCATAGTATTGTC
>NW_027110474.1:1879861-1905872 GCF_000696795.3 Halyomorpha halys
AAAATGAAAATTCTTCATCTAACTACTTTTCAATTTCATAGTATTGTCAGACAAGCAAATCGTACTGATTCATCTTTAATCAATATGTAAGTCTCGTTGACATATGTTCCTTAATTATTTTTTACGGCAATACATATAAACAATAAGCAATAAAAATGAGGAAACCCTCCGTAAGAAACATAAAATAATTTTTAGAATACTTTTCAAAGGCCTCTACTACCAGCAAACAACTAGCTCATGTTCGACAATTCAGATATATTATATATTATACATTATTCATGACGGAAAACCAATGATATCCCTATGTACTAACTAAGAACAAATTCTACATATCTCATATCAACAGTCCAAAAAGACAAATCAGGAAGGTAATTAATATAGCATTTGAGGAAGATTATATTCTAACAGAAAAGTAGAGTGAAACACTGAATCAGCAGACAAATGAAAAACAGAAAAAAAAATTACCAAAGCTATATTTAAAAGTAACAAAATTAAACAAAATAGTTGATAATAACTTCATGTAGTATTTCAGCTGATTATCAGCTGAAATTTCTGTACCATAACCTTACTCTTGTTTGTTTTCATTTTTCTATTTTCACTTCATATTCTGTTATTATTTTTTTATGTTTGAAAATTTTTTTGTTGTTGTTTTGTTATTATAGCTTTGTTAGTTTATTTTCAGTTGTCTGCTGATCTACTGTTTGAATATAACTTTCCTTAGCTGTTTGTTTCTATATAATACTACCTATTACATATACAGTATTAGTATAATAGTACCTATATATTAATACTATTTATTAGCATATATGTAAGAGAGCTTTTCATTAATCACGCGGGGGAGGAGAGGAGTGGCATACACTGCTATCTTTAAAAGGGAAAGTGAAGCCAAAAAGAGGAGAGATAATCACGCTCTAGAAGTGAAAACATGACCTCCAACCATGGTTAGAATAATGTGGAATCCTGTAGATAACCCCTCTTCTCACCCCCCTCCCATTCCCCCTCTCTTTGTCAGAAATGTCTAACAGTACATGAGTCGGGAAGAAAAAAAGGCAGTTACCTAACCCCAATTTTTGATTACTTTAATGAAAGGTAGGTATGATTACTAGTCAAAATTGATAAGACTGCCAAGTATAGGTAGGGGGAATAAAAAATGGCGACTGTTTCATAGCGATAAAAAAACTAATTTTTCATTCGGAGCTCTATATCTTAAAAACTACCAACAACACTAGAAAATCTAAGAGAACATTATTTAAAGAAGAGTAAATTTGCTGAAATATTAGCTTTTTAAAAAGCAAAATTTCTTATTTTATTTCTTATTCTTCTTTTTTCTCCTCTTGGGCTCTTGTACTATAAGGAGAGGTATATATTTTTTTGTCATACAAATAAAAAAATAAAGTTAATTTTTTTATATGTCTTATGGTTGCTAATCTGGTTAATTTGTCAGTTTGGATAGTTAATATGAGATGTGTTGAGTTTTGCCTGCGTAAGTGAGATATTGTTTCTTCTGTCCTGGGAATGCCTAAATTGGCGAAACGTCGACTTAGTGGGTTTAGAGATTTGAGGCTTTTTCATTGGAATTTTTTACTTATATACTAAAATAATAAAACTAGATTTTAAAAATTCTCTAATATTGAGTTACATTAACAGTAGCAGTCCCTACTGCTCCGTAAAATCTAAATTCTGGAGCTGGAGGTGTGCTCCTACAAAAGTATTGTTTCATCTAAGAAGATAAGAATGAAACAGAATTTACGCTTCTTTTACAAGAGGAGACAATGAAGACTCTAGGAAACTATTTAAGACGCAGAAAGTTAAAGTTGATGTCCACAATACCGTACCCGGAGAGAGTACTTCACGCACGAGATGTCTAGGCGAAGAAAAAGTCTAACTACATGTATACAGCTTGTTAGGCAAAGCTAATTCTTCATCGCTAAGAGCTCCTAGGTAATGGAGTGTATCTTCACTGTTCATCGCCAACTAAAAATGCTTTCAAAGGCGCGCGGGTGAAAGCGGTGGGGTAATTTCTTGTTTTTATCACAACTATGAGAGAAATGACATCCTTGGAGAAATTTTTTTTTTAAATCCGCAGATAGTAAGTAGGTTGTTAAGCCGAAATATTAAAAATGAATTGAATTAATTGTTTCCATATCAAATATCAATGGAATTAAATGGTTAAAGGTTCAATTACTAGATATTGTAAATACAATCATTAGTTCCTGAATTAATTAGTTATTTAGTTAGTTAGTTAGTTACTTTTTCAAACCCCTCATTCTGCCTTCAAACAAAAATTAATAATAATTCTTAATTCGTATTTTTTCCTCTTAGATGTTCCGGGGATAGAGTGTCTCCCTTTTCTGCTCTAATTAAAAATATTTTTAAATATAAACATTTTCAAAATTGTATACAAACAATTAATTTTATTTTTAAATAAATCAAACGGTATCCTTGTTGAGTCTCAACAGTCTTTATTTTATCAATAGTCCCACTTTTTTTTTTTTTTTTAATATTGATGTAAGGTGAGAAATTATATTTGAAGATTGTCCCTGAGAATGGCCGAATAGGCCGAAACGTTGGACTAAAAACGGATTAGACTAAACAAGGATATCGTTTATTTAATAGAAACTGGTAATAATAAAAGTCTGGTAAATAGGGAGGGTGAGGAATCACTTTCTATGAATCTAAAGACATATTGAAAATTTTTTATACTCAAATTTTACCTGTGAGCGCAGATAAATACTTATATTTTATTTATTCATTACGAACCACTTCATTTTTTTTTTGTTTTGACGATAAAATGATGAGTTGTGCGGTCAGCAAAGATACTTTAAATTGAATTGAGACGGCATCTCTGCTCTCTTCACCCTGATGAAGGCATAAAATTCCGGTCGAAACGTGGGCAAAAATAATTTTTGTTCATTTGTGTATCATTGTTGACCGCACTCCCATCCATCTTCTTATCACACCAATCTATGGTAAACTATTAACAACTCATAATTTTTTTTTTAATTTGTTACAAAAGTATCTTCTCTTTATTCAATAATGAGAATTGCATAAGAAGAAAAAAATTTTGATTAAAAGAAAGTATCTGTTCCGTTCATTCTTGTATTATCATCAACAGAATTTTCAGATCATACAATACAAGGCTAGCGTGAACGAGATTCGCAATGTAGGTTGAAATCGTTATCCCATTGCACTTCTTTCTAACACAATGGAAACCCAAGGTTCGGAGCTCAATAAGGCTGAATTATTTCTTGACTAATCCTGGTGTTAAGGGGAGTTATGGGGTCAGCATAACGCTCCAACCACAAATATCCTCTCAAATACCGCAACCATAAAAGGTGAGTAACTATGCTCATGGATTATAAGAAGGGTAAGCAAACAGGAAATCTTCATTTAGATAAACAGAAATAAAGTTTAGTGAGCAGTAAGATTGCAATGACCTATGACCAGGGATTTCGTATTTGAAAGTTTTCTAGTTTGTTTATGCAGTTAATTATATATGCAATAATTAACTGCATAAAAAAAAGATATTTCTTCGTATATGGTATTTGATCTATTGTGGTACACCATGACTGTATAATAATAATTAGGAAAAATGGTGTTGCTTCCTGCGAGTTCTAGCCGTACAGAGAAGTAGCAGTTCAAAGCTATAAAGAAAAATCATTAGAGAATTCAATTTTTCTTGATAACCCGTCATTATACATTTAATATCGTTGGCCAACCAAACTTTCCATTAGAAATTCCAGAATTAAGTGATCCAGAGAAGAACTGGAATAAGTACCAGAGTAGAATTTATCATAAAAAGTAGACTTCATTCATTATGACTTGCAAAGTTAAATTTCGAAATTACATAAACTCATAAAAAAAAAAATGTCAATCGGGTTTTCAACACTTAAGTTTACATGAAATAAAGAAATTGAAATAGATGAGAAAGGAACCACGTATATAATAGAATGACGGAATAACATATTACTTTAAAAATTTTCTATTATGGTTATGGCTTTTTTGGAAGCCGTTCTAGGCACCGGTTGGATCGGCTTTCATTTCGTGGCGATCTTACGGTATGAAACTTCGACCCTTCCTCTGGTTACATTGGGTTCGCTACCTCTATAATAGCTTTCTCCCCTGTATTTTAGAAATGAGCAGTAGAGTGTAAAAAAATATGGCAATTCTATTTTTTCATTTTTAATTTGATATATTTCATAGATATTTCTGTAGTGGATGGTTACATTGTGACTCATTCAGTATACAGGAAGTAACCTCACTCTACGGTAGTATCTTTGGAATACGTTAAATTGAAGAAGAAAAAAAATGAAAACTTTTTCTTTTGATGTACCACTCGAACGATGAAACAGCTCTCATTTGAATTGATACGTACTATCCTTTCATTAGCCCAATACATTAGGAAACGTTTTCCCCCTCCATTAAATATTTCAGCACAACATGTGCATTGGGATTATTGGTCCGTTTCGCAGTCACGAAAGACCGGAATTATCGTCGACATGTTTTGAATACCGCACGGGCACGAAACCCGGGCCACCTCTCCCTCACGGAACATAAATAATAGCTGCAAAAGTTGAAGGCGACTGCAGGGCCCGGTCCAGTTGTTGAGGTCGAAACACTTTGCAGCAATCTTCGTCCATTAGCTATGTTTAGACACGGCAATAGCCGGTGCTACAACATCTCTATTCGCAAATAGATGTTTACGAAAACTACAGGACCGGAGCATAGTTAGCAATACCATGATAGGTCGTATCGGATCCCCTGGGGTCATGATCCTAACTGGGTCATACGTTCGTCTCGAGAAGAGGGTTTCGTAAAACGGAACTTGCAATACGTATATGTAGAGTATTTATGGTTCTGTGGTGCAGAATTCAACCAATGTAAATCGTCGGACCAATACTCTCCCACCCTTAAAAAAAAAATTAAAAATCATTCAAAAATAAATTTTGGAATTTTTTTTTTGGCTATAGAACAATATTCCAAAGAAAAAACTATTCATCACAATTGATCATTAAAAAAAATATTGGGATGTAGAAGTTAAAATCAATATGTTCTTCATAACCTTAATAGTAGCTGTACGTACATTCATATTTGATGTTTCTAATTTGCATTTAAAACTTCTAAATATGTTTTATAATAACATTAATTAATATTTCTTGTTATTTATATTTTTCATTTAATGTTATTAATAGAAGAATGATCCATGATATGATAAATGGTTTTATTTCAATTATTTCGTTCTTATTATTATTATTATTTGTTTGGTTTACATTTAATACAAAACATTATTAGGATTTCTATAACATACATTTAAACATTTTTTGTTATCAACTAATACGAAATGTCAAATTTTAGATGACAGTTTGACTATTACTTTTTTTATTATTATTATTTTGTAGTAGTTTGATTAAACAAACATTTCTAGCACTAGAAAAGGGAGTAATTTCGGTGATATAGAAATAGGAGGAAATACATCTGAACATGTACTTAGGTTTATTTTTTTTTTCTCACCCTCCTATTAATTTTACTATCTCAAACAAAACCAATATATAATTCGAAAATAGGACTATGTTCATAGATATAATAAGTATTAATATAATACTTACTGTGTATTCAAGTTCTACAGTAGCTAGAAAAAACGAAATTGATAATAAAATATAAGTGAGGTTATGGGCGGTAAATGCTTATTCTGTTTCAATTTCGAAGTTGCTTAGCTCGCGGTTTATATCTAAAAACTTAAAAAAGTTAAAATTTACAAAACTATTATCCTTCCCACTGTTCTTTATGGATGTGAAACGTGGCCTCTTCCACTAATAGGAGAACAGCGCATTAAGCTATTTGATAGTAAAGAACTATATCAAATATTCGGACTCAAAAAGTATAAGGAAACCGGAGAATTTGTAGTTTACAAAACGCTGAATTGTGGGAATTGCACTCGGTAAATATAATTCAGGATATAACACTACGTCGAATAAGATGGGCGTGTAAGGTTGTGGACTTGGTAACGAACGGATCCCTAAAATGTTAATAAACCCTGAGCCGACGGTAAACGTCCGAGGGGTAGACCGAAACGTAGGTAGGAAGATTGCATAAAATCTGATTCGGTAGATTTGGGTTTGAAGGGGCGTTACTGGACAGGTATATATAGAGAACTATTGGTGATATCGAATCGTCAGCATCAAACTTTCGGGTTCACCAAGCCTATATTAGTATTATTTTATCGTTTTTAAAAACTTAAAATCTTATTACGATTTCCATTGCTAAAGCCGATTCTATATTCTGCACGATTTCACTTAAATTTGTTATTCGTGTGAAGCTTGACAGGGTCGAAAATTAATAATAATGAGGAACCCTCAACTCAAAAGTTAAAAATAATACAAAAATAAATTTGATTAGTTCCAGATAATTAGCAAAAAAAACAAATAGAGAATATTGGAGAAGAAGCTTGTGATAAATTGTTTGCATGACTCCCCATTTGTTCTGGATTCTCAGACGTTTGTTAACTATCAGTTTCTAATTTGTTTTATTTTATTTTTTATTTGTTTCCTCTTCATTTTAACAGCGAATCTCGAAGATTACTCTGTCCTTGCAGGTAGGCTTCTTTCAACAGAATTAACTCTGTTCAAAAGCATCGCATAATTGTACGGTTCGTTCAAGAGAAACGTTTTGGTATATTGGTACCTCTGAGATGTTTTTACAACACTCTAACATAGAAACTCAATTTTTGATTCACAACATTTTTTCTGGAAACCAATAATTTGTAATTACGCAGCCAATTTTCGGCTATATTTTGTTTTCATATTGAATAAATATTTTCAAAATAATATAAACCATTCCATAACCGTCCTTAAAAATTGGAAAAAAAAAATTAAAATTCAAGCAACAGTTGATCGTCATCAATCACGAAAATAATATTTTCGTTAAAAGTATTAGTATAGAGTGTAAAATATATTGATAAATGCATTTCTTATCAGCTTTTGTCCACATATTATTTCTTCATTGGTTTGGACCGTAATCTTTCAAAGCAAGTTTGAATTGAATCGATATTACAGAAATAAAATATATTCAGCATATTTATGTTTTAATAATATTTCATCCCCCTCAGTAATAATCAATTTTCCATAACTCTATGGAGTACATGGTATATAGTTTAATTGGAACTTAATTTATAGTAAATACGTGAAAATTTAATTTAATAGGCATATACATTCCAATACCTATTTTTAAAATTTTAATTTAATGAATACAACAAAAATAATATGTATTCAACATACACTATATATTTAAGAATACTTATGTCTCCTTTTTTAATAATTAATTTTAAATAATATTATAAAGTACAAAGGAAAAAAAAAACCTATAAATATTGTTCATCGCTATTGTTTTTCTCACTCTTTAAAATAATATTTAAACATTGAGTATTTTTCCTCAATCTCCAAAAATGAACAGAGTACACATGCTAGAGAACATAGAGTAGACAGTGATTTTTTTTCTCAAGTTTTGAAGATTATCGTCCAGTAAACTGTAACTATTTGTTTAAAAGAAGTACGAATAAATAAAACAAATAATCGAATTGACCTTCATATTAAAATCAGACACGGCTATCCTACTCCCATGGCCATAGTTATATTTATTTTTTGTATCTTTAGTTTTATTTTATTATAAATCGAAGAAATATACAACTTTTCTTATCAAAATAAATATGCTTTAACATTTTAGCACTCATTCCAACAACTTCTAAGTGTTAAATTAAGAATTAAGTAGTTTTGATGTAAATAAATCCTGATATTTGATACCTCTTGTATTTCCAGACTTAATCCAATATTTATGGCCAATATTTGGGCATAAATTAGAAATTAAAATATTTGTATAAGGGGAAAAAAAACTTTAAAAAATAATAGCATTTATATGCATATAAATAAATGTACGAATAAATAAAACACATACGGGGAGTTAATACTCAGAAAAATAAAAATTTATGCGTAATTTTTTTTTCTTCAAATTTGACCAGTCATATTAGAAAATAGTTCTCGTTTTATAAACATTTTGTGAATACACAAAAGTAGTAGATTGTCTTAAAAATAAAACGATTCCAAGGCAAATAGTTTTTCTGACAAGCTATAAAAATGTAAATAAAACACCATTATCAATATAAGGTAGGCAAAATAAAATAAATAGCAAGAGATCTCATATCGATATGTGGACGTGGCATCCATTTCGCTATACAACGCATGCGATGAAAACATGAGTTATGGTTATTGCAAATCATGTTCACTTTATAGCATCATATAAAGATTTGTGTTAGCGCAATCTTCTGCTTCAAAACGGACTCCATTCCTGCCACCGAACCAGCTTCATATTGATTGCCTTAAATGCAAATAGAGAGGATTACCCATACCTCCATTCCATGAGGTATTGCAATGGCTTCTAGAACCCATAAAAGCGTTTACACAATCTAAAATGTTCTAGAGATGTTATTATTTGATGTCGGAAGTATTTTAAATTAATAATTTAAAAGGTAGTTTATTTTTATACTTTTTGTGGATAAGTCCTATAAAAAAATTCATATATTCGCTTTTAGACGTAATTAGAAAATTTATTTATTTTTTTATATAATTTCTTAACGTGCGATTTCAGACTTAGAAAAAAAAGGCACACGTAATAATACAACTATTAAATAAATCAGCTTGCTTAGGAATAAAATTTTTAAAAAATTAAAAATATTTACGTATTTTTAAATGTTATTAACTTAAGTATAAACAAATAATAAATTAGAAATTTATAAATATATTTCTATTTGAATTTTTTATAACTAATAGAAAAAAGTGAAGGAAAATTAATTTAATCATACATCAAACCTTCATGCATAGGTAAAGCAACCATGACTAAACACAATTAATTTGCAATTAAACATAATGTGAATTGAGAAAATGTGGTGTGAAAGTTAGTTTATATTTTTATGAGATAATTGAATACAGGTTGACTATTTTTTTCTTTATTTATTTTATGTTGTAACCTATTCAATATCGTAAACATTTTTAACAAAGTATTTACTGCAGTAGGCTATTGTTATAAACTAATAAAAAATCTGGTATTTTATTATATCGAAACGTTTTTGTAATTAAACTAGAATAAATCACAATGTATCGATATTACATTATGAATAACTGTGATACCTTATCAGTAAACATATAATTGCTTTTCTTGAAATAGAGGTACATCTTAACATTTTTTTTTTGTTTTATTTAATATTGGAAGAACTTTAAAGATAGTGTCGTTGACAGGGGTTAATTTCTATTCTGAGGTCGGCCTAGATACTTTCCTAAAGTTATTAGATTTTTTATAAATTAATTCTAGTCTACTATAGAATCTAAAGAATACCTTAAGCACAATATAAAAAAAATTTTTCGGTGTTGCCCTTTTTTAACCAAGGTGGCACATTGGGCCTTTGGTTTTTAAAACTTTTTCCTTTTTTTTTATTTTTTTAATGTCCAGAAACGCCATGCTAATTCATTGTGCATGTTTAGTCAAATGATAGGAAAACAAGATTTTATATATCATTTGTTTATAAAATAGTGAAACTGTTTTTTATTGCATTTTAGAAATTTGAAAAAATATATACCCATTTTCAAAATATGCGATTTATATTTGAGTATAATAAAAAAAAAATGTAACGATTTCTGATTAGCTTCTTTATGTTTATTTTGTATAGTTTTTTCAGTTATTAGGTCACATACAAATGACCTACATTTAGGTAAACATACGATATATATTCAGTTCGTACCCTGTATCCTGTATCTATAATGCGATCTTAATTCCAATTAATTTTTTATTATTATACGAGCCCTCTCAAAGGTGGTGTTTTTTTTGTAATTATGTTCTCACAATGAATTTTTACATAAAAATAATTATTTTATTAATTAGTGATTATAATATACTGTATAATGGCAGCATATAACTTTCCCGTAAGTCTTGCCAATCTTAAAACTCAAGATTTGAAAAACATATAGAGCTCATATCTTCATATTATATCATATATTATAAATATTTTTTCTCTTAGGTAAAGTTCTGAGTGGATCTCACAGTTTGACACACTTACATCAGTTGGCAGTAAACTGAAAATGACATCATATTATTTTTATGTACATCTCAAATAAAACATGAATGAAACGTTATTTTAATTAATTCTAATTAATGTTTATACAATATGCATTATATGCTCCCTTATATCATCTACTGATACGTAATTTAATATAATATTTAAACAATTAATTATATGATACCTCGCTGTTTGTCTTAGAGTGTAATCTGTCCCAAAAGAAATATTTTTCTATTTCTATTTATTTATAAACTTGAAATATTGTGCTATCAATTCCAAAAGCTCCTGCCTTTATCAATTGTAAAGTTCAGAGTGAATCCAGAAGTTTGAAGTATTTCTTATCTTAGTTTTAAACCAAAGAATTAGTTAGACTAGTGAATTTTTAAAAAATTGGTTCTTACAACTACCAACAAATAAACAATGCTGCAATCTTCAACATTTACTCAAATCAGATATACACTAAAGAGGTTTTGGAATTAAAATCATAATATATGGTCAGCAGATACGTCACATAGAAACTAATCTAAATTTGAAAAAGTAATAAAAAAATTTCGTTACTTTATTTAATTCTCATTCATGTTTGATCATATATAATTAATCACTAATGCCTAATTTAATATGGCATTTGAAGTATAATGATTTAAACATTTTATTGTATAATACAATATTGTTATTTTTGGAGTATATCTTGTCTCAGAATAAAGTTTTTTTTATTTATATTGTCTAAAATGGAAATACTGTGACTTTAATTCCAAAATCTCTTAACTACTTTTTTCCCACAGTAAAGTTCAGAATGGATTTTGAAATTCGATTAATTTATTTTTTTTAGTTTTAAGAGCCAAAACAGTGCTTTGAAAAATCACTAGTCACGTCACGTTTTTGGTTCTTATGACTATCAATACAATATAAATAAATCGTATTTCAAGATCCATTAAAAATTTAACTTAAAAATAAAAAATTTATTTAGGAGGTTTTGGAATCAAGGTCAAATTGAACAAAATCCAATTTTTCCTTATTTTGTTTAATTCTAATTTATATTTCTTTGCAAGTGGTTTGGAACAAGTTCAGTTTTAAAGGTTTCTCTTCTTTTTTTTTTTTTGTAACATTGTCAGCGATTAATCCTTAGCAATGTGCTCAGAATCCTGGACATTTTTTTTTTTTGTGCCAAAACATATTGCGAACCCATATTCGTATCTGAAAAACTGCAATTTTAATTTTTTAGATTAATTTTTTTTTCGGATCTGAAATTGGAATACTGATGTATATAATAGTTTTTATGAAATACCACTTATACGTAGTGTAATGTATATAATACTTGTATTATGGTCATACTATATATGATATTTAACAATACTATATAGTTTTTCCCAGAGAATATTATATACCAGAATATTTTTTTTTTTTGTTTTAAATGTAAATATGCAAATCTACATATTTGTATTAAGGTTAAAATGGGTGGTTACGAATCCCAAGTATTGAATACACCTAAAATACGTTATTTACAACATTGGTAAAGAATTGCTGATGTTTCGTTTGCTCTTAGATATAAATGTAGGTATTTAACCGGTAAAACAGAAATTGCATAATTCCACCGGCTTACCTGAATGCATAGCGGAATCCTGTTAAAGAGGGTGGACCAACACAAAAACGTCCACAAGTTCAGTATCACCGGACAATAACAAACACTAAACAACAAACAACAACAACACGAGCCCAGAGCACCGACGGACAGACAGTTCTGTGCCGAGAGTTCGGGAGATAGTGCGCCACTGAGCCGAGATCCCTACCCACCTCCATCCCCTCCTGCCTTCGGTGTCGGTCGAGGATCTGCAAGTCTTCCTCAGTATCTTCGCTAATTTATTGTAATAATTATAATTTATTGAATTATACAATTATGTGACGAAACGGAATATATTTCGAAAGTTATTTAAAGAAAAACAGTGCTGAGTAACTGAATTTTCAAAATACAATTCCTTATGGTCTTACCACTATAAACATCATGTCCGTTTCTTATCTATTTACCATAGTTCCATGTTTTCTTTTCACTGTGTTTATTTAACAAAAGGTATAGATGACTATCTCTTAGACCAGAAGCCCGCATGACGTCACGTATCCCCGCATAATATAACCTGTACCAGCGATCACCATGGAAACGTTTCTACGTGCTACACACTTGGAGACTGCATATGCCATTTTAATTAAAATATTGTATACTTTGTTTTAATTTCATATAATTAACTGAAAACATAATTGTTCGAAAATAGTGATTTATTAATATCATATCATTTTCAGTTACCACTCCTCAATTTTAAAAGCTAGTAAACTAAATTTGTGCATTTCACTCTCAACTATTATTAATTAATTTAATAAAATTTAGCAACATATAAACGTATCTACTAATACTTGTTATGCATCCTTACGCCAATGATCTGCAACTGGATCACTAATTCAAATAACATAATCCATGTCATTTATGAAGAAGATAATTTATAATAAAACATTTCAACTTAAAAAAATATGAAAATGGAATTTCTACGTATTTTGAATGGAAATAACTCAACCTAGGTCATGTAATTATTCTAATGCCTCAAATGAAAACTAACTATTCAAATCAAAATAGTTTTTATCTTATTTTTTTTATAAAATTGGGTAAGTTATCTTGTTTCCCTAGGATAATGACTGCAATTAGTTGCGCTGTTTCAATACAATAAAAGCATGAAACATAGATGAATAAACATAAAAATATAGTAATTGTTTTTATGATTACTTTTTTGTAAGTAAACTTTTTGTTATATAAGGATGGGATTTTTAAGGTTTTTAATTTTAACTTGAATATAAATAATTATGCATGCTAGGAACAGTCAAAATATTTTTAAAAATATTATCTTTTTAACGTTTTTTCTTTTAGTTACATATTTCTCTTTTCACTTGCTACTTTTTTTTTTAATTCAAAAGAAAATTTCTGTAAATCAAAAAAGAAAAGCAAAACAATCCATAGACAAAACAAAGTTTTGAATATTTCTCGAGAAGCCTAAAACAAAATAAAATAAACATGAATTGTTATGAAAGTTCATGAGCTTGGATCTACAAGTTTTATTACTTTCAAGTACCATTATGTCTGAGAACGTTGAACGATGTTTCGCTGGGTACAAACAGATTTTTTTCAAGAATTGCCATTTTTTTAACTTAACGGTTTATTTCATATAAAAATTTGTTGATCATCTAAATTAAAATATTTATTACACTTAATTTTTTTCTTTTAAAAACCTTCTTTTAGCAAATTGAATATTTATACCATGAAAGTTCCTCATTTCTGAATTTTTTTTTTATATTTAATATTTCTATGCTTTTATCACATATTAGGTGTTCTGGCAATGTTTCACTACAGCTAGACTATAGATAAATTGAATAAATACAATTGAAATATTGATATCAATTTACCTAAAATTAAGTATTTGCGTACATACTTATATACGTACTTATTTTTATATCAAAAATTCACTATATCTTTACAGGTCATTTGTTCTCCTTTGTTTAGGGAATTCAACAATAAGTCATACTGTATAAAATACAGTATATGAATAAATGTATATATTTTTAGTTATACCCCAATCTTTCTGAACCTTTTCAGGGCGACACTGAAAATTTTGAAATTCGTAGAAAACAAGTAATTAAGTAGAACAAGTAGAAAAGTAATTCGTAAGAGAACATTCGAAGATTATAGATAAACAAAAAATGAACACTCAATTTTTATTAATATAGATTTAAGTAAAAATAAAGCTAATTCAAGTACATTTTTTTTACTTTTTTATCACATTAAAATCCAATATCTAGTCATATATCATATAATTTTCTGGTATGTTGATGGTTTCTTAGCACTATTCCCAAATGACACATAGATGTAAATACATCACTGTTTTGCTTTAATAGTGGCACATCTGTCAAGTAAGTTTTGATTTTATTTTGACTTAGGCTATACTAAAGTTGGACTGTCAGACATTAACTCTAGTCTATGTATACAATATGTCAAAAAAAAATTTAAAAACTTTTTTCAGAGGTAACAACTGTCACATCATACCGATTATATATTATAAATTCAATACGATATGACTAATGAAAGAATACACTTCAACTCTGAGAACTGTATAATACGACTACTGACCAATCGACCTGTTGTCAGTCGTGACAGGAAGTTGGTCGGGAACGGCACGACCGCTGGCTGAGGTTGCACTCATGTCAATGCTACTTAATGTCCTTATGCCATTCCTTATGCCAGCTGCTTAGTCTAACATCAATTTATTTAATTTAGAAGGTCGCGTCGCATTTCCCGCTGTTATTTGGCCTCCTTAAGTCTAACGTCTAAATACTTCCCTCCTTATCGAAAATATAACATGAAACAAAACCATCTTTTCTGATAGATGAAGTCACATGTTGGAATAGATTAAATTTAAAATTTATTCAACTGCCAGTTTTGACAGTCGAAACCGCTGAAAAAATTCTTCATCCGATCTTTTTTTTCAAGTGATTTGGTCGATAGAATATTTTTTATTTCATTATTGCCTATCCAACTAATTTTATAATGTCTTTGTCGTCAATCAAATCGTCTATCACACTCAAATTAATTTTTTGTATTTGGAAAGAAAAGGAATACACAATACAATACACCTTACAATACACAATACGCTAGGTAATAGATCTTAGTGATACTATGGAAGGTTCCTTGTATGGTTACCTCCTTAAATGTAAATTTGCTCTAAATCTCAGTTAAGCCGGCTACCATTAGCCAGTAAAGTTTACCGCCAGATTTGAAGATTAACTTTTTTAGTACAAAGGATAATCATTGATTGTACTCTAGAATTAAGAAATCTTAGTTTAAACTCTGAGGGTGCAACCAGCGCTTATACTAAGATATGCTAAACTCCTCTGTTGCGTAAAAGAATCTGTGATGCCGGTCCTTCGCGAAGTAAGAACATAAAGCATTTAAATTACTTATATTTAATTTATAACCACTTAAATCAGGTTATATATCGATTGAATAACATGAAAAAATATAATAAGGTCACACCCCCAATAATTCACCATTTGTTTCACTGTAAATATTTTATCAACCTTAAAAATTTTCATTTTTGACTTGCATAATGTTGTCAGACATTTGCAAATATTTAAATAGAAAAAAAAAAGTTTAGACCAATCAGTTTTGCAATTACTTTTAAACAAACTTCATATGAATATTCTAATATTCATATCAACACCTACTTGACAAACGCTCTAAACTTCCCATTCGCTAAAAAAAATTATTACACACTACGATAATTAGACCAATTTGGACATATAGAATTGAACTCTGGGGCCAAGCTCTACCAAACCATCAAATTCCTCCCGCATTCAATCCTTAAATCCAAAATCCTAGGTAAAATCATTGATACTCCCTATTACGTTACAAAAACTCATCTACAAAGACCTTAACATCCCATTCGTTGCAGAATTGGCCCAAAACAGATATGCGTCTTTTCATTCCAAACTCCTTACCCATCCTAAACCATTAGTTCTTAATCTCTCATCCTTAACAATCCCTGATAATCCTCCGAGGCGTCTGAAAAGAAGATGGCCAAGGAACCTTCTAATTTAAATTAATTCTTGAAGTACCGCCAATGGGTGGTTCCTTCCCAAGATTTTCAAGTGTAAATGAAACATTTCACATATTTACTTATTGTATTTATTATTTTGTACAGATGTAAATTACATTAAATAAATAAAATCATATTAAAAATATAAATATTTCGCAATATTCCATTTACATTGTGTATAAAATATAATATTTTTATATTAATAATTCAATTAATTAATCTATTCCTCAATATTGGTTTTATTTCAATATTTCATCGATATGCAACAAGCAATATTTCATTGATACATAACATGCAGTATTCTTCATTTTATATGAACAATGGTCTAAAATAAACATGATAAATGCATAATAATAAATTATTTATGTATCTATTTATATAAAAAGAATTTCGAATGCCATTCATGATAAAAAAAACTTTTAGAGACCCTTTTACCGCTTATAATAAACCTAGATAGATTATTTATAATGTGCTTTCTTTTAGTGACTCATCAAACTGCTATTTTGTTTTATTATCTCGACGGAATTCGGAACCGCTCTAATGGTCAAATAAATCTATAAAACGGTCAGTAAATTTTTATAAACTTTAATCATTGTATTAATAATAAAGAACCCAGTAGACATTTGTCTAAACACTGAATGTAGTAAATCAACTGATTTTCAATGTGTAATGAGTTTGAAATATTTTCGGTTTCTATACAATTTTTCATATATTTTCTTTTTAAATCAGTTTCAACGAAAAAGAAAATAATAATTACTACAAAAATTAAATAATAATAAAGATAGTACGTAATAAGAATGAGTGGAATCTCTCTTACTGCATTTGCAATGCAACATGGTAATAAAACAACTGGAAATTGCTAATGTCTGTAGCCAGAAAGTTAGCAGTCCTCAGTCATGCCTGAGTCTGTTTATTTGTGTCTTCCACCTTTCTTGCCGTCCTGTCAGTGCCAGTGTCCTAAATAATGAGTTCTTACAGTATTGTAAGCTATAACAAAAATTGATATGTCTCTTCGATATAAAGTTTGCCACAGTTAGTAGTTTGAATGTCGTATGTATGTGGTCCGTCTTTGAGGTGAAGTTCGTCTGAGTATTCTGCTCCGTAACTGTTGGAGCCTCTTGGCCGTTGAAGGTACTATGTTGGCCAGCATAGGTGCTCCGTAGAGCAGGGCTGCCCTTAGCACACTCTTGTAGATCATTGAGGCGGAGAGAAAGATTAGGAGAAGTTAGCAAGTGATTAAGCCTGTAAGACTTGATCCTAAACTGCTTGATCTTCTTATTGCAGTGGCGAG
The DNA here is from genome assembly GCF_000696795.3 of Halyomorpha halys. Taxonomy (NCBI): domain Eukaryota; kingdom Metazoa; phylum Arthropoda; class Insecta; order Hemiptera; family Pentatomidae; genus Halyomorpha; species Halyomorpha halys. Next base: position 1,896,879 of record NW_027110474.1, read on the forward strand.
CTAGCGTCAAGGGTGACATCCAGATATACTATGCTGCCTGCAGGTCAATTCTCGTGGTTCTATTTTATTACTTTTTTTTTATTAAGTTGAACGAGATGGTGAAAACTTTAATTTTTCTATCAATGACCAACTTCCTCTACTTGTGCATTGAGTAAGAAAAGTAAATATAATATATTTTTAAATGTTTAAATAACGATAAACAACTAATCACGAAACCTGATACAAAATCATATGATTTAAAATCTAACGTTACCTCTCGTACTCGACAATACATTTTTTCTGGAGAAAAATCCATACTAAGTAATATGAAACACATTAAATAAATTTGAACATTGCCGATTTCCCACCTCGAATGTTTTTGTGAAAATTTTAAAAAGCTCAAATAAAAGCAATAACTTTGTATCCAATTAACATTCTTTTCTAGAAAAAATAAATATACATGTAAAAAGCAGATTCCTAAATTGAGGAAACGACTTATTCATCAAGAAATCTATAGTCCTTGAATCTTTTAATGAGTGAATATCTTCAGCAATCATATGTGAGAAACCGCAGTGTTCAATGGAACTGCTTGGTTATCCTCTGGGACTTACAGTCATTATGTAACCTTCGAATAATTGAATAATTAAATTATTAACATTTTTTTATAACTGTAATTTATTCGTAAGCTGAAGTTGACGAAACAGTCTGGACAGAACTTTGGCAATCGCTAAGACTCGGTACCAATCATCCATTCAGGCGGGCTTCAATCCGTAATCGTTTGTTTAGAAAGATGACGGTTCACTTTGGAAGATGGCTATATTGTTATGCAATGGAGGCCATTAGTTGAGCTTATGCTTTCGTGCTGTGGCCGTTCGTTGCACCAGCATAAAAATATATTTGTTCGTTCAATTTCGTACTTAAATTATGCTTTGGGTAACTGATAATAGGAATATGCAAAATTATTGTTATTTATGTAATCCTCTTTTAAGACATGAAACGTGTCTCAAATAAGGTAGACATGATTGCACCTAGGATCACGATATTATATTTAAATACAAAAAAAAGTTTAATAAAAATTCCAAAGAATGTACACTATAGAGGTGAACGTGAGTACAATATACATGTTCACCAAAATAATCTTTGATTTAAATAGTCAGAGGTGCCGTACTTTGTAAGGAAATACTGTATTGTCAAACTTCTAGCCTTAAATGGTGAATTGATTGGTAAGTAAAAACCTTTTTCTCTCTGCTCCTAGATCAGATAAGATTCAGGACTCATAGATTTAGGACCCATTTAGTAAATTAATTTCTTTTATATAATTTGATTATTTGGGAGCGGTGTAGCTCAGAGGTACGATTGTAAAGGGCTTGGGTTCGAGTCCGGCAATGACAGAGAATTATTTATTCTTTTACTGTAGCCGTGAGTCAACCCTGTAGGTTCGGGAGCCCTCTGAGTTCCACCCAGCGCCATAAACTGGGCACCCTTAATAGGGGATACATCCGGCGATATCATAAATTTCATTAGCTTTAAACTTGACGATTCGGAAAATTTTGAAGAAAACAGCATGTAAATCGGTCCAGTATTTTAAAAGTTTATTGTGGACAAACATTCGAACCATTCCCTTTTATATATGTATATTATTGACGACACGCCTAGATTCCATTTGTAGATATAAAATATTTCTGGAACAAGAATCGAATGTGTAATAGAGAGCCTATCCAGCAACTCAAGTACCTGCTTAAATTTCGGACCACGCTTCAGTATTTTATGGCAGCGTCAGGAATTCACCCTCTACCAAGTCGATTCCTCTACAGTTTGTTTCATTAGGAAAACGTATTGTAATTTATTTATTCAAAAACAAATTATCTTGAAAGTTTTCGTTATTCCCATAAATAGTCTAACCATTTTTATACAACATTAAGTTCAATTTCTATCAGAGGCAAGTAGATCTGATTACCGAACTTTTTCATTAATATGCTTTGCCAAAGTATTCAGTTAGAGCTCAATTGTGACCTGGTGACAAAAGGTGCTTTGTTTGATTAAAAAGAAATAATTGAGCTGATGCTATCTTGATAAAATACTTTGAGAGGTGCTATGGTCCCGTCACACTAACGGTCCGATGAGATGTACAACCTGATTGCACATTCTTCTCTTTAGGATTGATTGCCAGCTTCGTGTCGAAATAAATGGGACCGAGTTATTTACATATATCATTGCGTACAATATTGGTATTTTTAAACTTTTTTTTTTGATATTTTATTTATATTTCAACAATTATAACCATTTTAACTAATATTCTTCAATAGCTTTTAAATAACCACAAATCCATGCACCTGAGAGAATATTTTGCTTCATTCTTTTTTAAAGTCAATACAATTTACTAAAATTAAAACGCAATTTTTCAATTTCAGGAGCTTTTTAAATATTGCTAGATTAAACTTAAATTAAAAAATCTTAAAGTCTCCTCTTCCCGTTTTAATCAATTATTTTAAAAGTGATATAGGACTGTCGCTCTCTGGAGGTCTTGGTGGGGCGGGTTCGATCTGGAAGGATTGCCTTTTTTTTGTGTTGTGATCTCTCCTCTTGTGAGATTGTGACATGTCGGACGTTGTCCAACCTACTCGCTATAATTGTCTGTAAAACCAGCGGAACCGTCCCTTCATGTACCATAAATTCCATGGCGTATCCATAGGCTATAGCTACACTATACCACCATAGCATCACTATCAACACCTTATAATGGCACAAGACAATCAAAGGGAGAATACTGAGTAATACATTTCGTGTATTATATATGTATGAAGTACTAATTCTATTTTAATGAAGGGTGAGAAAATTAATTAATGAATTAAATACCAAATGTACGATCGTTAATTTTTATGATATATATGTCTTCAAAAAATTATAATTTTCTTAATTGGCTAATATTACTATAAAACATTATTAAAGTGAAAGATAAATAGATAGAGTTCTGATTCCCTTAGAAGGTTCTATCGATGAGGAGAAGCGGATTAAAAGGAAGTGTGAAAAGGAGAGGAATTTACGGAAAAAATTATAAAGTAGCCCTGGATTCCATAAACTCAGTCAAAAGCCTGTTCGACGTCGAGAAAAACCCCTGTGCAGTATGCCACTGTATCACACGTGGATATTAAAATGACATGTTCGAAATCCAAACTGGTGGTCAAGAATCACGTGGCTCGAATCTAGTAATTGGTATAGGCGTTCTATTAGGATTTTCATCCACAATTAGCAACAAAGAAATAGAAAAATAGGTGTTCGGGTGGCTTGGTGGGTTTCCATATTATTTTTACTACAGGAAATTCCAAAGAGAATAAGGGAAATAGACGGGACGAAGTAGAGCATGAAAAATATAGTTGAGCGATAGAATAGCTTTTCGAGGGAGCTGCGATGAGATCGTGGCTGCAGCTTTATTGGAAGATAGTGTTTGAATGATGTTAATCATTTCTGAAGGATGAGACTCTAGGAGAAATGGGCATTTAAAGTGGAATGGATAGTTATTTTGTGTTTAAAAAGAAAATAGTTATGTTTGGTTCAATTATTTTTTAGGACCCTAGAAATTAAAAGTACAAGAGCCCGGTAAAAAATCATTTATTTCACCTCAAAATTTTAATACTTTAATGAAAATTATTAGAATTGATGATCACCATTTACAGCTAGGGAGAATACAAAATGGCGAGTGCTTCAAAATGTTAAAACAAATTAATTTATCATCCGAAGCTCCATATCTTTGATATTGATATTGACACCAGAAATTCTTATAGAACATCATTTAAAGTAAAGTATATTTACTAAAATAAGAGCCCTAACAGAGCTGTTTGCGTTCTATAGTTCTCGAGAAACGGTTTTTTAAAAAGCCACATTTTATGAAATATATACTGAAAAAGCAGTAGATAGCGAATATATTGTGAGAAATCCTCGAACCCTCAAATTTATGCATGTCTATGAACTCTCAAATTATAAACCAGTTTAATGTATCGTAGTTTATGACGTTTTTTTTCGTTGGAGTATTAGTTTTTTGATATGTTTTAAAATATGTTTAATTGATTTATGAAAAACTGTATTTTAGGAACAATTGGACCTACAGATGTCTGTAATGCAATATAAAGTAGTTAATAATTCTTATCTTCGTAGAGATAGTAATTTTTATGATATCTGAATATGAATTTTGCATGAGAAATTTTGTCCATAAAATCATAAATTAATTTAATTTAGCTAATATAATAAGGACTTTTACTCCTACGAAAATAAACTTTATAAACTACTTTATAACATAACTACCCTAGCTTTAATTAGTGTGCTAATAGACATCTATAACTCTAAGGGTTACTGAGATATAGATTCCCCACAATAAATTCATAACTTCTGATTTTTCAGTATATATGTACTTCATGAATGTTGCTCTAAAAAAAAAAAATGTTTTATTAAATTTACTCTATTTAAATTACGTTAATATTATCTTTTCTAGTGTTGCAAGTCGTTTTAAATAAAGCACCGAATGAATTTTTTTTTAAGTTTTTTAAATAGCCGCCATTTTGTATTCCCCCTAACTGTACTTGGCACTCATCAATTTTGACTAGTAATAATGCATTGTTTTCATTAAAGTATTAAAATAATAGGGTGAAGTTACTGACTTTTTTCTCCACTTGCACTATAAAGCCAATGAAAACTTGCTCCGAGAAATCTATAGGAAATATTGCAATATAAAACTACAGATAGGATTCTGATATATTTTTGGATTACGGATACTGAAAAAGGAGCATAAATGGTTCTAAATCGCTGTTGAATTATTTGTTTAATATGTAAATGATATGCGATTCCAATATAAACTTTATTCTCTCGAATATTTAAGAAAAAGTGAGATGTCTCGTTTTTTTTTATTGGTCTTCGAAGTAAATATAAAAACCAATTTTGTCCATTTGATTAAATTATTATGCATTTCAGATAAATAATAGTTTAGGTACTCAATGCACACTTTAAATCAGCCAGCGAAACAAATTGAATCTTGATTGTTATCCAACTTGCATGAGATCGGGTGGTTATACAACCGAATATTGCAGCGCTGTAAATGTGAGTTATTTTAAGTACAAATACACGACGGATACCGGACAAGCATTAACTAACATAAAATGATTGCACATTGTTAGCAACAATAGAGCTAGAGGCTGCAGGCAACTTTTGTGTTCCAACAAGAGAGGCGAACCCAATCCGGTCGTCTGAATGGCTAGCACTAAATTCCTGATAATAGCTTTGAGCATCGTCCATTTGCATGGAAATGCCGAGTGGATTTTTTTCAATTGATAATGGATAACGTTAGATAAATTTGTGAATATGTTACGTGTAGGAGTCCGTATCGTGGGTTTGGCATTACATATTACTTCTGTTCCTCATAAGTACCTCAGTTTTCAATGATCCATTTTATATCTAAAAGAAATGTTCCCTATGTAACCGATCTAGCACGAACCCGATATCATTCCTTCCACTCCCTAATCAACGAAACCCACTAGTTTCTAACCTTCCTTCCTCTTCCATTCCTGGCAATCTTCCGAGGCGCCTGAAAAGAAGATGGCCTCGTGACCTTATATTGTAAAATGTTTTTAGAGTTCTACAACTGGGTAGTTTCTCTACATGCCGTTTCATATCATTATGATCTTACCTCAAATTTGCTTGTTGTACTTTGTATACAGATGTAAATTTTAATAAATAAATAAATAAAATAAATATCTAAAAGAATGAAATGCAAGAACGTTTCCATCTGTAGGTACTGCCCTTACCCCTTTGATAGGCAGCTTAAACTTGAAGCAATATACTTCTTCTAAAGATAGATACTCGAACTTTCGCCAGAAAATGTTTATTTAGTATTATCTAGTATAATGATAATAATAACATAAATAAATTAATGTATTAATATCATTTTTAATAATAGTTAAACAACTAAAATGTGTTATGTAGCAACCTAATATCTTCTGGTATTATTTAGTTAAAAATAATTTAAAAAATTTTCGCGGTGCGTTTTGAGTTTGAGTACCGTTGCAGACATTTCTAAATGTCTCTTGTATTCTACTAAACAGAAAAAGGTGACAGCAAGGATAATATTGCGGCTTGGTAACAAGACGCTAGGTAACCCTGACACATTACTGCGAACCACAATCATTACGAGATAAAGATTCCAGACATGCTTCGTTGACCCTAAAACATCGCTTACAATAACTAAGTGCCTGCAGTAAACAGTTTAAGATAAAACAAAAACGAATCACCTCAGCGTACCTCTTTGTAGGTCTGTTATAGTCTTCATTTAACTGATAAAGAAGGGAAAATAATGCAACTTACACAAAGCTGAGGACATACAATGTCAGAAAACAATATTGAAAAAATTGTTTTAATCTTCTTTATGGAGTGAGAACACAAGGGGGGTAACCGACGCGAGCCAAAATGAGCTAAATTTGTATTCTTAATTTTGTTATTGACAAAAAAAATCATGTTCTCTTCCTGGGATGAAAGGGTTATATAGACTCGGTTAAGGTTTGATAATATTACTATGTTAAAAAAATAATTAAGGTTTCAAAGGATAGTCTAGGAGAAGGGATAGTTGGTTGTGGCACGCCTCAGTATGAGAAACTGTTGTTGGTGGCAATCCTGAATATGAAGAACTTTTGCTTGTGGTATGCCTTAATATGAGGAACTCTTGTTTGTGCCACTGGTCTTCTGTATTCTAAATAATAACTTATAAAAATAAGATCAAATGTTTCATACCTTCCTGCGTTAATTGAGAATTTAAATACATTTGCTTTATTTCGAAAAGTTCTAAGTTTAAAATGCATACTTTTAAATTTTGTTGATATATCAATTGAAATATAGTCCTAAATGGAACGATCTATAATCCTGAAGTAAAAATCACTAAGTCGAAACGTATACGTAAAACTTTGAACACTTAGATGTTCAGTCGACGAATTCAAAATTATAAACAAAAAAGAAAAATATATTTTTTACTTCGAAACATTTTTTTTTATTAAGCATCAAAGTTTCGGAATAATTCTCAAATTCTCATATTTTTCCAGAATAATGAAATGCTTCCAATTTCCTCGGTTTTCTCTTTTTGTAGGGGTTCTGTAGCTAACAAATAAGTCCTATAATTCTTTAAAATACTTCATAGAAAGTTTTTTTTTTTAAAGTAACGAAAGCTCGAAAACAATTGAGTTAATCTCAAGACAGTAAATAACATGATCCGATAATTTCCATAAGCATTTAAATTCATCACATCAAGTAAGGAAACGTGTTCTTTGAACTCGACACAGCCTTATACTATTTGAATTATAGATTGCTTAATCAACGGTCACCTCGCGTAACCTTTCAATATTTACTCTTCTCAATGAATTGCTGAAATTAAGAAATCTAATCGCGTCCGATCATTTCAATCTTTCGTTACTAATAATAAATTAATATGGTGAAATAAAAAATATTCTATCATGGATAAATACATGGCATAAGACAACATATTGAAATGAAGCTGATCCGTGATGCCCTCCGAGGTAGCCTGATCTTATTTTACGAGGGTAGTCTGTTTTTCCGACCACAACGTGAAGATGGCAGAACTCGTAAATAAAAGCAAGTGAATTTCGTTGTTCATCTGTTGACATTTACCTACACCAATGTTTCAGTCATTTTGAACGCGCAGTGTTTATGTAACATTCGTTTGAGTGAGTTGAAGTGAGTTTTTTTGTGAAAATGGACCAAATCGTGTATCGAGCTGTCATTAAATATTTGTGTTTGAAAGAATTCTGTGTATGGGGACTCTGCACCATCATTTACCACAGTGAAATTTCGGTCAGCTGAATCTAAACGTGGTCGTAAGAGCTTGGGAGACGATAAACATTCCGGACGACCAAAATCTGCAACCGACGAAAACATCGCCAATGTTCACCAAATGGTGCTAGACGACCGCTGAATTTAAGTGAGAGAGATAGTAGAGGTCATAAACATATCAAAAGAACGTGTTTGTTACATATTAAATCAACATAGAGATATGAGAAAGCTGTCTGCAAGTTGAGTGCCGCGTTTGCTCACGTTAGACCAAAATGTGATCGAATGAACATTACCAACGCTCTGTTGGCGCAGTTTAGAAGCAATTAATCCGAGTTTGGCGCCGATTAATTACAGTAGATGAAACTTGGATACACCATCAAAAACCAAAATATAGTCCAAATAGTGGACTGCAAAGGGGGAACCGGCTCCATAAAAAGCTGTTTTCTCAGCTGGGAATGTGATAGCGACTGTTTTTTGGGATAGTCATGGAGCTATTTTCAACATTTTAGCTATCAACTATCTTCAAAAAAAGAAAGACCATTACAGGAGCATACTACACACCATTACTTGACAAGCTGAAGGCAGTACTTTGGAAAAATGGCCACATTTGCAGCTAAAGAAAATCCTGTTTCACCAAGAGAACGCACCGTCTCACACCTCAGCAGTTGCCATGGTGAAAATCCCAGAATTACAGTTTGAACTACTTGACCGAACTGAACTGAATCTGACTTCTCACTAAATTTAGCCCCAAGCGACTTTTTTTTCTTTCCTCATCTAAACAATTGCGCTCGGAGGACAGAGATTTTCGTCAAATGAAGAGACAATCACCTGCGTGAACAATTATTTTGCAGAGAAAACCGCTGAATACATTCTGGATGGGTAACAGAGACAGGAGAATCGCTGGGAGAAGTGTGTAGAGTTACAAGGAGACTATGTTGAAAAATAAAAAATATTTCTTGTATCTTTGTTAGTTCGGAAACTTTTCAGACCACTCTCGTACGTACGATATGTCACAATCTCAGAAGGAGTTCCTAACACAAAACTTATTAGAAGGCAATCCTCGGCGTACCAACTCCACTAAAAAGTTTTTTTTTTTTTTGCGACAATCCTATATCATTTCTGAAACGGGTATGCCCTGGAGTATTATAAGGTAGATAAACAGAAAGAGGAGATTAAAAAAATTCATACATAACA
>NW_027110474.1:1906532-1923787 GCF_000696795.3 Halyomorpha halys
TAAATAAATAAATTAAAAAATTCATTTGATTCTTTGAAATATTGTTGCTAGTGATCTAGTTTTGCGAACTTTAAACGGATAGACTAGATAATAAATAGAAATACAGAGAATAAGATGTTTACTAGAAACGAGAAGGCTTCAAATACCGTTATTAAGCTCTAAAATAAACTTTTAAAAATAATTGTCTACATCCGTGGTGCATACGAAGTGAGCGGATCGGGCGAACATACCGCATACTTTCACAGTTGCGATATCGAGTAACAGTTATTGATGCATCATGCCCCTTGTTAGTCGAGATCTCTTATCTTCGGTATTTAGGGGTTCATGCGCCTTTCCCTTGGCTATCGATGGCTTCGGATCTCCCTATACACCACTCCATTGGCCAGAATTTATTTTTCATAATCATATGACGAAGGTACCTGGTAAACGGGGTATTGTGGTTTGTGAGAAAGATATAAAAGTAGGGATGTAACATCCGATACTTTCCCAATGATACTGACAATATACGGGCACGTAAAAATAAAACAAATTTTATGATGAGTATTTAGCAATAATGCACAATGGTATTGCCATTATAGTTTATATAAATGAGGTTAATGCTGTGCAATCGAAAATTTCTTTGTAAATTAATTTTGAGACCAAATTTATTTTTCAATTAAAGCTATAACAATAATATCATCTGTTGTACTTATATGTTATTAAAATGAGTTTTAAAGACAAACAAATATTTATCACATTCCAGAAGGAGCGACTTATTTTAACTTGTTTTTAAAACTACTGATCATTTTATTACGTATCTTAAAAGAGTTTGATATTTTAATAAATTTTATGGTTTAATGTGTTCCATGGGATAGTTAGTAGTATGGTTATTTTCATTTATAAACATTGATGGATTTAAAAAAAATTTGTTTTTTAATTCATAATATGGGCATAATTAGGTAAATTAGTTCCAAATAAAGAGAAACTTCCACGTATTTACATTTTGATGGGTTTAACTGAATTTAACTAACTTATTGTTAGGATATAACATGGATCATGTTAAAAATTAATTGTAATAAACACTTGTCAGAAACATGAATTAAAATTATATAGATACTTTCAATCTAACTCAAAATATTCTCTCAGGTTAACTCCAAGAGAACTCTAATGAAATTATTTTCACTCCTTTCGAACATACTAGTGGATATTAATAGCAGCAATTTGTATATTTTTGCAAAACGTTTTACTGTAATGTACAAAGAGTATACCATACATTTACCTAACAAGATTTTTTGTACAGTAACAAATAAATATCGAGGCATTTGTAGCTGAGTATTTTGAGGCATCACCTAAGCACCTCTAGTCTAAAGCGAAGCCGGTTACATTTCGGCCTGGACTGGTTGAAATTTATCTAAAAAGGTAGACTATGCATAGGATAACTCCATCCCCTGTATATTAGAAACGGACTGGCAGGGATAAAAAAAATGTTACAAATACATAGCTATTGTAAATAGTAAACTGAACACCTCTGACAACACTCACTATACAACTATACACTATACAACTCAACTGCAGACTCCAATATAAAAATCATATTCTTAATTCACATCAACAAATATGGACAACACATAAAAATGACCGATGGGCCGTATTTGGATCATTTATCTTACCTCATTAGGTATATTCGACTGCCAGCCTGCGACGTCATTTTGTAGGAAATATGGAATATTTTGTGGTATATGGAATCAGACTCATTTACTCTGGAAGATTATAAATAGAGTTGTGACATCACTTGTCGATTCATCCGTTCATTATTACAACAAATGATGTCGAAGTAATTGAGACGCCGACAGGAGCGGCTCCTTTGAAGCACAACAATACGTGACCGGGTCCTCCGTGACTGTCTTCATGACTCCTCGTCTTTGTACATTTCGTCCCCAGAAGCAGGGTTCTACTCTTCCGTCAGCAAATATTGGTCCTACCGATCGAAGGATTTCTTGTTTGGAGTCCCGTGCCGGTTTAAGGAAATCCTTAAAGGAAACACTTAGCTAGGAATTCGGTCCCGCATCAATTTATAATGATGACTTTCAACAATGAAATAATTCTTTCCTAACCACATTTATTTTCTCTATTATATAACACGAAATATTTGCCTATGGTGGATGTCTATTGTACATGAATAGGACTTTCTTTGTTGTGGATTCATATGAATGATGACTGTAATATTCTTGCTCAAGTACAGATTGGTGGTCTACTCAAATGAAAATCTAATTTCAATTTCTATGCATGTGTGTGTTTAAAGAATGTTAAATGAATTTTGACCATACCCTTTAACCGATGAGATGTTCTAAATATTTTTCTTGATATAAATTTTTGTTAATGAAAAACTAAAAAATAAAAAAAAAGTCAAGATTTTAACTTGCTACTTAACGTCGTAAGGACACATAAATGTACATTGTAATGTTATTTACATTTTCTATGCCCGTTTACATTTTATAATCATAATACTTATGTTTATATTTAATAACAATAATACAGTTTTTATTTCAAATACAAATAATAATAACCAGATACGAAACAATTTATTTATTTATTTGTTTATTTAATTTCAAATAAATTTTTCCATACATTAATTTAATTGATTCACAAAGAATCGGTTAATTAACCAAAGTAAGGGTACCCACTTATATTACAGGAGCAATCTGGAATCAGAGCCTAAGCACGTAAAGAACTACAGTGAACTGCTGCAGACTGGCCAATCTCACGATATCTGGACATACGGAGTTGAGCTTTGGGGCACCACTAAACCATTGTATTCTTCTCGAATCCAATCCTTACAGTCTAAAAACCTTTCTTATCCATCAGGTCCTCAATGTTCCATAGGTTGCCGATTGGGCCAGAACCAGATACCAATCCTTCAATAATAAACTTCCCAATCACCAAAACTCACTTGTTTCTAGCCTGGCTTCTCCTTCATTACGTAATAATCCTCCTAGGCGTCTGAAAAAAAGATGGCCTCGAGATCTTCTTCTCTAGAAATGTTATTGGAGTTCTATAGTAGATTTTCCACATGTGTGTATCATGTCATTGTATTACATACAGCAAACTGACTTGTATATATTTTTATACAGTTGTAAATACAATAAATAAATTATTTAAAAAAAAACAGTTCTAGTCAAATTTATCAACAATTTCTATTTGTTTGATTTGTTATGTAAACTGAAAACATCTCAGGATTATTGAATGAGCTTCAGTATTTTCATATCAGTAACTGGTGTTTATCTACTAACTGTATGAGGACTAGCTACTATAAGAGATATTTTGCTGTTGTTACTAAAAATAGGACGACCGTTATTTGGCCAAAAAAAAAGTAATAAAAATGAAGAAATACACGAAAAAAGATAGCTGCCTAGGCATTTTAGGATCTTGTTATGGCGAACCTTCACTACATTACCGTTTAAGATAATGAACGGGCGGCAAAACCAGTAGACTGGCGTTAAATAACCGATGATTACATAGGCTCCGTAGATATATAATGCACTGCAGATGGCGGTAGCTAGTTAGGAACCCACTGCCTATGTTATTAGTTCGAAAAGACTTAATACAGGACGGAAACGTCTCTTATGCAATGACATTCTCTTGAGGGAGACGTTTGATTTCTGTCTGAGTCATGAATTCTTGCCAAAATTTATTAAAAATTGTTCAGTTTGGTATTAGATCATAAAAATATCTAGTGTGTCTACTCACACGATTTTCATCACCGATCAGGCCACAAACATTAATATAAAAGTTTTTTCCTAAATTTGGGTAACATTAGGTCGTTATAATTTCTAAATATTTTTACTTTTATTTGCCTATATTTGGAATATATAGTAAGGGAAAGTTTTGCGATCGTTATCGAATTTTCAAGAACTTTCACATGAAAGTTTTGTTCTAACATGAGTTACGCTATTAAACTGGTAAGCGCATGCGCAGTGCTTTTTTTCTGTTTCGTCAGTTTGATTAATGTTATTACGTTATCATAGTTATTAAATAATTAGCTTTCTAATTTCACTTAGCCTATATACGAATCTTTCTGTTGACAAGATGACTAAATCAATAAAACTTTAGTATTGAATAAATGGTCAACAGCTTATATAAATTTTAGAAAACTGTTATATATTTTATTTTTTTTATTTGTCTGCCATCCTTTCGCAAAAGATATTTTCGCAACGAGAAATATTATTAAAAATACCTTTCAGAAAACTTGGAATTAGTCAATCTGTCAGCCGAAAGGCTTAAGTAAATGCTGTAATGCTCTGCATATTTGCTATTTTAATTTTTTTCTAGTTTTTTTTTTTTGTAAAATTTTGAAAAAGTGGCATTCGCTTGGCACACCTACTTTTGGAACCACTGAGTAAGGGAATCAAATCTGTACCACTACAACCCATGAAGGGTCAGGGATTACTGTTTTTGAACCAACGGTTGTGCAAGAAGGTGATTTATGCAGAAACACGCTTGAACACCAGATTTCTACCCATTTAAAAATCTCTAGAACACACAGGGATCACTCACGGCTACAATGAAACAGAAAATAATTATCTGCAACATCAGGATTCAAACTAGGGTCCTTGAATTTAGTAGCACAATGCCTTACCATTGAGCTATCCACTCCCGAGTTAAAAATTACTTCACCAAAATACGGCGCTACAGTCTAGAGAAAAACATGTATTTTATACAATTGTTATCATAAATAATTACCTGAAACGCATAGATCCGTATAAAACTTCAACACAAACACATATATCTATACATACAAACAACCATACCCTTGCACACAACTAAACTTTCGTATCCTGAATCATTGACTGACCCTGTTCCGAAATGGAGCCGTTACACCGGACGAAGAGTGGTACCAGATAATGCCTTCATTAGCATTCTGCCCGATTACCATTGAATGAAACTGTAACTCCTCCGGTAATTTAGGGCTCTTCTGTTCAATTTACCAAGACCGTTTACAAGGCACACGTTCAAAGTGGGTTATTGTTGAGTGAAAGCTATAATGTTATAACCGCTAAGATTTGGCTTATAAATAGCTCGTTAACTTTCAACAATTTAATGTTAGATATATAAAACTAAATATATAACTATAATCATCTAGTCATGTTTTACTTATATGACTAATGCAATCGTTCATATCTATTTATTTGCTTGGTTGTCAGTCCCTTTAAGTATACCTGCAAAGATATATGATTCGCCAATGATAGTAGAACTAGCGGTGGTGACCTACATAAATCAGAACATAACATAGTTTTTTTATATCTTTACTGGAATTTACAACTGTACATAATTATACATGTAGTAAATTTAATGTATATTATAATGGAGTGTAGAGAAGCTACCCATTGATAGCACTCTAATGAAGTTTTTACGTTCGCTGGTCTCGTGGCCATTTTTTTTTCGGGCGCCTCTGAGGACTGTAAGGAATTGAAGAGGAAGCAAGGTTAGAAACTAGTGGGTTTGGATGGTTAGGGAGTTCATAATGGAAGGAAAATCTGGTTCGGGCTAGATCGGTTTCATATGGAACATTAAGGTCTTTCTTTATGTATGATTTTATTTGTGACAAATTAAGGACCATCCATGGAGGATTTTAGGAGGGATTTTGGATTGTAAGGATTGGATACAAGAGGAATTCGAAGGTTTAGTGGAGCCCCAAAGCTCAACTCCGTATGTCCAGATTGGCCTTATTTAGTGTTTCGATGAATGGAAGTTTTGACCGTTTCTCTAGTAAGTATTGTAATAGTCGCAATCGACGTGAAGTTTCCTGTCTTTTCAGAATTGTGTGAAGATTTCTGGTTAGTCGTTTGCCCAGATGTAGTCCAAGGAAGCGGATCTGTTAGACATGAGGGCAAGATTATTAAAGGTTACTGTGGGACAGTCAGTAGGTTTATGACGAAGGGTAAAGATGATTTGATGGGATTTATTTTAATTCTCCAATTACGACACCACTCTTCGAGGGCTGTGGGCATAGTTTATAAAATATTTTTTATTTTTTCAATTTATCAGAATTTAGAGTCCAATTGTCCTCCGACCCAGTCTCATAACTTAATCATTAATAAATAAAAATAACACCTTTAAATCTATATTAATTTTTTTAACGTATTTTACAACATTAGCCATATCTTTTCTTCGCATAAATTATACTAGAAATAAATAACTATTCAATCACTTTTATTTTCCTTTTTCATGTAAATTATATTAATTACACAATTATAAATCTCAAATGATTAAACAAAAATCTTATAGCTGTATTAATTATAATTAGCATAGAAATTAAAGTTATCGCCAGATAAATTTTTTATTCCTTAATAAAATTAAATCGTTTTAAAGTTTATATAAAAGAGTATAATGGATGTGGTAAGCTGATAATCTATTTCCTCTAAAGAATTATTACAGTTCTTTGTATATACTCAGAAAACTTTTCTTATACACCAACGGATCCGGAAGATACGCAGATATTGTGGCATTCTCTGAAGTTGGTTGGCACGGCTCTGATTTTGGATCCGACGGAGATATTTGAGAATAATGACCTCGATCAGGTGGGTGGAGTAGAAAGGGAAAAGAAGAAAATATATGAAAAATGCGTCCCTTTCCTTAAAGAAAAATTCCGCGAAACATTCGGAGAGAGAGGGTCCACCGTGAGATACCTCTGGTTAGGATCTCGACGAACAATACCAGATATAACTAGGAGCTTCTTCGAAGACATAGGTGTTAGCATCGAGGATATAGCCATCTTGGAAGAAAATATTATTTTAGACTCTCTGGCGATCATACATCATCACAAGCATGGGAATTAGCTCTGAAGTTATTGTTTTATAATTTTTTTTTTAGGTTTTGGACCTGTCGATTTATATTTTAACTTATTTATTCCCTTAACTTATTTATTCATTAAATTATTTCTTTTAACTTGTTTATTCATCCAAGTATTTCTTTTAACTAACTTTTTGTTTTGTTTTTTAATTAATTAATTTATTTATTTTTCTGTAAACTGATCTACTTCTGTGACTATTGTGTTCTTGGTTTGATTTTGCATTGCTATCTAATGATAAATTCGTTTAATTTGTTTAATAGATCGAAGGTGGGTAGCGGATCATTGGAGAGGGTCTGAGAGAGTGAATAAAATCAAATAGAATAAAATTTTTAAACAAAACACAAAAAAAAAAAAATTAAAATATTTGTATTTAGTGTGTAGACGACTATTGATTGTAAAAGGAAATCATAAAAAAAAATAATAATAATATATTTTTTTTAAATATGTAAATACATGTATTGTATATATGTCCCATCATGGATTTATTGGTATGCTGTGTATTGTAGCAACCCAATGTATTAGCGCAGCATGGCTAAATAAAGCATTTCTCTTTTGATTTATAATAATGATGTATAATAAATTTAGTTAGAACATATATTAGACCTCATTTATGATCAAGTGGACCCATTTATGATTTTAGAAAAGCCAATATTTTCAGGTTGCAACAAATCTTGAACTGCTAAAAACTTTTTATCTTTTTTCATACGTTTTGACATTTATTTACACAATATGAATAAATGTAATTTTATTTAAACGTTCATGCTCTTCCCTAAAATAATGCCTCTTATCTCAGGGGCATATCTGAGCCAGGACCGTCTCTTAAGTCACGTACTCCTGAAGAATATTGTGTAAATATTTATAGATTCTGATGAAACGCCTGATCAGAATAAAATCAGCCGGACCAAGCTGAATGTTTAATTGACACTTGGCGCATCGGACATTTAAATTAACTTGGCCACTATGTTTAGTATGACGCAATTCATTAACTTCGGGTCATTGAAAAAAAAAATCAGGTCCCAGTTATTATTTTGCAACTAAACATTGTGCGCACATCACACAACTTTAACTTGCCTCCCTATTTTTAACTGAAATTAATCGTTTCATAACGATCAATTTTCCAAATTTGCCTTTCAGTTGACAAATTGACTGACTTCACATTTAACAGTTTCTGAAAACCACTTTTAATAATATATCTCGTTTCAAAATTTGTTCGATGGTTTTTCTTTTGCAAATATATAACAGTTTATTGAAATTTACATTCTAATCTTAACCAGTTATTCAATACTAAATTGCTGTAGAGTATATTTTAATAATACTCGAACAAAGAATAATAACCATGTTATAAGAGTATTAATGATAAGAGTAATAAGGAAGTTATGTTAGTCATCCTGACATCCGAAAAGCTCATATATAGCCCACTAGATTACAGTCAAAGTCATGTTAAAACTAAAACTCCTGTCTAAACTAAAACTACTTTATATATTAAATATAATTTTGGCTATACAACGGCATATAATTTTACGGCCAAAAGCAGTATTTAAATATTTCTTCTGGACATACGGAGTTGAGCTTTGGGGCTCCACTAAACCATCAAATTCCTCCAGAATCCAATCCTTACAGTCTAAAATCCTTAATACTCCTTACTTTGTCACAAATCAAGTCATCCATCAGGACCTCAATGTCCCCTATGTTGCCGATTTGGTCAGATCCAGACACCGTTCCTTCCATAACAAACTTCTCAACCACCCAAATCCACTTGTTTTTAGCCTGGCTTCTCCTTCATTACCTAATAATTCTCCTAGGCGTCTGAAAAGAAGATGGCCTCGAGATCTTCTCCTTTAGAAATGTTATTGGAGTTCTATCAGTGGGTAGATGTATGTGTCATGTCACTATGTCACATACAGCAAATTTACTTGTTGTATATATGTGTATACAGTTGTAAATAACAATAAATAAATTACTAAAAAAAAAAAAATATTTCTTTGGAAGATAACACACGCTGTTTTTCAATTTCAGACGCTCTTTAAATATTCCTTGATTAAACTATCCTAAAGTCTGCTCTTCCCGTTTTAAGCAAATATTTTTAAAGTGAAATAGGACCGTCGCTCCGGGCTGGGAAGGATTCGTACTACAGAATGGAAAGAAAACTACCTCGCACGCTCCAAGTAGCAAACTCCATACTAAGGCCTCCAAACTCCATAGTATATCTGGGCATTAAATTGCATCGCCACTTGACACTTCATTGCTACATGAAAACCAAACGAGTCCGCCTCAGATCCTACCGGCTATCCAAATTTACAAAATTATATTGAGACCAGCACTCCTATACGGTGCTCCGCTCTTCACTCATCTCAGAGAAGGGGCAAAGCGCCATCTACAACGCTTCCAGGATACAGTGTTGCGGAAGATTGTGCGGACAACATCGCTGAAGAAGATGAAGACAGAGCTCTTATAAATATTCACCCTACCTGACTTCATCCAATGAAGGCACATAGAGTTTTTCGACTCCACAGCAACAAACAAATCCACTGTTCAGGACCCTTCCATCAGAGTCACCTCCAATAAGTTAGCAACAAACCAGCAGCCAATAAAAATACAGAAACGACGTGCCGGGACACGTTAGAGATTAAGTTTCAAGATTTAGTTTAAATTTCAAAAACAATGTGTGCTCCAGCACATTAGGAAATTCATAGAACGCCCACTACAACAAAATTACAAACTCAAAAAATCCTTTAAATGTAGGCAACTACAAAAGAAGAAGGCAGTGTGGAAATCAAATATGTATTTAAGCTAAAAACAATAAATTTCGGAGATAGGGGTTATGCAAAAATGGGTAGGGAGGGTGAGTTTACTACTAACTACCCTATTGAGTGAGTAAATCTGAGAGATTTTTTTATCTTGTGATTTTAACAGAAAGACTTTATTACACTTCTACATTGGTTTGTAGATTTCAACCATTGGTTTAAGCGGCTCTTCATTCACAAATTAAGAATTGTTAGTCCACAACATTTAATTTGTTTTTATATATTCTTTATAATTTTATTAATTATAAACTTTATCCAATTTATGTTTTCTTTTTAATTGTACTTCAAGATTTCATGCATTAGAAAAATTAATAAAAACCTTGCTTTGAACTTTATCGCACTAAATTCATGATTAAACCCACTTGAAATTGAGAAGTTTCATATTATAAAAAAAAAAAAAAAAAAAGCACCACTAACAACCTCTTATAAGGACCTGAGAGTGTACAATACCGGACAAATTGTAGATGTAAGCTGATACCGAGGTATGCGAGGTGGCATTCGACAATGGTTGAGTTAATTGGTAACATCTCGAAGCCACCGTCCAGTTACATCAGTCCTAGGCCCTGCATACTAACACACAACTTCCAACAGCTCACTCGGAATAAATGAACTCCTTCATTCCCACAGCATTCCGGGTTCCCAGCGCTGTCTTTGCATTGCGAATCCTTATGACATGGGAGGCTCGACTCGGTTTAAGAAGCTGAGCAAACTAGAAAACGGCAATCAAGGAATAGCGGTAAACTTAGTCAGCCGTTGATGGAATAGTAAAAAGGAATTATAAGGAGTGTCTATGTGGATGTATAAATTAAATTAGAAAAGAAAAATAATGTAAACTACCTTAAAAATAAAAAATAAAGCAATTTAACAGTACAATAATGATAGATGGAATGAAGGAGATGTTAGGTGGAAGTGTGAAGAACAAATATAGGAGTGTGAAGAAGTTAGAAACAATATACGCATTAATAAAGTTTAGAATTTAATTTATTCTGACGTTTGGATTAGTTTTAGGCTTTCATCAAGGCTAAAAATTTAAAAAGTTAGGTAAAAATAAGATAATTACATTAAATAGTGATTCATGAAAAGTAGACAATAGTATGCCAAAAAATATAAATACTCGAAAAAATTGGTGCTAATCGCGCATCCCACAACTGTCATTTATAAATCTAATGCAATTTTTCTTTCGATTAGTCATAAATAGAAAGCTTGTTTGGACACTATTTTCGCTTTTGGCTGCAAGAAAAAGTTTCCACAGTCTCCACTTTTTCAGTATTCTTGCCACTTTAATTACTGAATTTTGAATGACCGGATATATGATTGATCATTGGATCTCAAAAGCAATTTAAAAAACTCAGACTCCCATATACCAAAGATAGAGTGTACTGAAATTTGAATAAGTGGACAAAAGGAGGGAAGTGCATTTGAAAAGGCAAATATTGTTTGAAAACTGCAATAATGAAAAATAAAAAAATAAGCTTGCTAATAAAAATAATTAGGACTAATATTTATTTGGGAATACATCAAAATGATTTTTAATTTAAAATGACACCTGTCCACAAATTAATAATAAGAACTTGATAATAGATAGAGGAGCCCAAAACGTTACTCAAATGATAAAAGAATAAAGAAGTGAACAAAGGACGTAAATGATTTCCTGAAAATAAATATAATAAATTTTAATACTAAAGATATTTCTTTTTCTCCAAATTCTTCTGAACAGAATCGTTTAATTCATTTAACAGTCACAGACTGTATAACTAGATCATGGTCATCCGCAAGGACCTGCTTAAGTACAATATTAATCGATTTATTCATAAATGACTATCCGAAAATAAAACATTTTAATACAGCTATCTATGCTCAACTGTTATACTCCTCACCTCATCGATTTGATATAGTCAGTAATGGGCTAAAAGAGGCCTTAAAAAAAATATCGAAATAATTTAAAAAATGTAAATTAAATCTAAAAACATTGCGAAACCAGAAGTCTTCACAAAACGATGACCCATCCCATAAAAATTTTTAATTTTGAAATGATACTGATATTCCTTTGGCCAAATCCGTTAAATACTTAGGAATCACGTCAGGCAATAAACAGAACTTCAACCGGCATATTAACTTAAAATTAGATAAAGCAAAAAAGAAAATACTGTACAAAATATGGACACAAGACATCATTACATACAAAAATTTAGTCATGACTTCTTTCAAATTTTTAGACATAAACTAAAAAATGAGAATATGAAAAAACAGTTTATCTCTACCTTTGAAGAGAATACTTTAATAAAAAAGAGTAAAAGATTTCCTCAGACATACGTTTTTCGGAAGTTCCACTAGATTTCCACACACATCAATTGTGAGCTGACCTTATTTAATAGCGACGAATAGAGGTCAGACACATGAACTAAGTGGTTGCATAGATCGTTATGCTCCGTATACGGCTGTCGATTCGCCAAAAGCGGCAGGCGAAATGAGGCGATGAAGAAGGCGCTATTTCCCAGAGGCAGTGTTGCTACAGCCGGTGCACCTTGCGCAAGGAACAGTACATCCGCGCTCGGCTGGTTCGGGGCTTCTGTCACCGTTTATCTGTCAGTAGGAGTTAAGCTATGCAATACAGAGTGGTCTAGGGGGAAACGCCAGTAATAAATGGAGAGTTGTAATTCACGGCAAACTATCAACCAAAAACGTAGTTCAGAGATACAAACCTCAATTTTATACCTCAATTCGTCACCGAGGTATGATTTTTTTAAAGGGCTACCAAAAAAAAATTTAATATTTATTTAAAACTTCCTATTCACTACAAAAAATTAGAATACACTACGATAATCAAACCAATTTAGACATATGGAATTGAGCTCAGTGGCTCCATTAAACTATCAAATTCTTCCCGCATTCAATCGTTACAATCCAAAATCATACGTAAAATCCTTGATGCTCCTTATTACGTCACAAATAAACTCATTCACAAAGACCTTAACATCCCATTCGTTGGAGATTTGACCCAAAACAGACATGTGTCTTTTCATTCCAAACTCCTTAACCATCCTAACCCATTAATTCTTAATCTTTCATCCTTAACAATCCCTGATAATCCTCCGAGGCGTCTGAAAAGAAGATGGCCACGGGATCTTCTAATTTAAATTAATGTTTGAAGTACCACCAATGGGTGGTTCCTTCCCTAGATTTTCAAGTGTATATGAAACATACTACATATTTACCTATTGTATTATTTTGTACAGTTGTAAATTACATTAAATAAATAAATTAAAAAAATATATATATTTATTTACAAGTTTTTAATATCAAAAAATTAATATACAATTTACTAAATAAACATTTTTTTAAACATACCTTTTCTATTTATATCTGTAATGTATAGATTTTATTTATATTAAAATATTAGCTATAAATATAACAGCGGGCTCAACTTTTCAAGTGGTACCTAATTATCTTATCTTCAAAACTTATAGCGAGTATATTGGTTAATGTACGACATGTCACAACCTCACAAGAGGAGATCGTAACATCAAAGATAATTGAAGGTCCTCCCCAGTTCGCTAAGCCCCTACCTACTTAGAGACAGTCCTATATCACCTTTGAAATATTTACTTAAAACTGGATGATGAGACTTAGGATAGTTGAATCGAGCAACATTGAAAAAAGAGCTAAAATTGAAAAACGGCGTTTAAGTACATAAAAGCAGAAAATAAAGCTGTTTGTAGCTAAGGGAGTTAAGCGACTGCTGCCGGTTCGAACCTGGCAGGGTCGACTTTTATTATGAAGCCAGGATAGTTACCC
Organism: Halyomorpha halys; assembly: GCF_000696795.3. Classification (NCBI taxonomy): domain Eukaryota; kingdom Metazoa; phylum Arthropoda; class Insecta; order Hemiptera; family Pentatomidae; genus Halyomorpha; species Halyomorpha halys. Next base: position 1,919,961 of record NW_027110474.1, read on the forward strand.
TAGAAACCCCCCCCCCCGGGATACAGGGACGACCAGGAAGGGGGTCATATAAAAAAAAATAAAAGAAATAGAAAGATGAGGTTGAAGGCATTGAAGCAACTATATTTTTAAACTAACCCCACTCATTTACAGGTATTTCCCCCTGGAACATCCTGCATAGCACCCTATATGCTGCAAGATCTATGCTGTCACCGGGAATTCCGATGGAGTGTGTAATTCTCAGACTTTACTACAAGGTATCTGTAAGAACTGTCAAGTTACTCCAAAACATATTTACAAAATTGCGAAATTGAAACTACCCCGTCTTCCGACAAAGACCAAACTAAGGACGAGTTACTTTAATGAAGCCGAAACTTTTGAGCGAACAAATTTTATTTATGGATTGTAACGGAAATTCGTATTTAAGAGTTTAGCAGTGCAAAAAAATAAGATTAATATCTTTTTCTATAAAATAGAAAAATCAAATTTTTTAGCCCACTTTCCTACGAGATTTCTTCAAAAGTGTACTCATAGCTAAGTGTGATGAACTTGTACCAATCTACATGTTAGCTTGTGTATTATAAAAACTATACATATATCCTATTGCATTAAAATATTTTAAAATTAAAAAAAAAATTACAAAAACCTTAAATACTAATAAAAATATTTTATTTGACCGGTTTAAAGAAAAACTGGTTCGGTTTTAGTACCAAAAAACTTTTATTTACTAGTCGACTTACGCCCCCTAAATTTTATGTAGATAAGAAATGTTGAAATTAAAGCTACTTTTGGGATTTCAAAAAAAATTTTCGAGACCAGCGAAGGCGAAAATAATGAACAGTTTTTTTTCCCGTAGAAAAAGATTTGGCCGCCAAAATTTTACATAAACATTTAAAAAAATTAATATATGGAATTTTATCAACCAAAGGACATAAAATAAACTTAATCGACACACACCGACTATTAACTAAAATTTTTTTTTTTTTATGACTTCCTAGTCATTTCTGACATACCGAGGATATGTACTTTTTCGACTTCTATAGAAGAATAAAAAGCTCAACGTACTAAGTTACAACTGTCCCGTTGGTACAACGGTTTCCCTTTCCAACGAAAATGGATTCTGAGAGTTAATTTACGACCTTGAACTTGAATAATACAGAGTTCGGTACCCGTGGGAAGGCCACCAATTTGGAAATAGGTTCCCACAAATATAATATAAGTCAAGGTCAAACAGACATTCACATCTCTGTCAATAGTATGTTTTAAAGTGTTTTCTTAATTACATGCTACATAAGGATAGGAATATTTTTAACTTTTTTTTTTAAGAATGAGACTTCAGACAAGAGATTTTATATATTCTCAAATTTCTTAAAAATATTTCTAGGTAATGAAAAGTTGCTCGGAACTAGAATAGGAATTAGTGAAAATAAATATTTCAGATTTCTATGACTTACTTGACAAACGCTCTAAACTTCCCATTCACTACAAAAAATTAGTATACACTACAATAATCAGACCAATTTAGACATATGGAATTGAGCTCTAGGGCTCCACCAAACCATCAAATTCTTCCCGCATCCAATCGTTACAATCTAAAATCCTACGTAAAATCCTTGATGCTCCTTATTACGTCACAAATAAACTCATTCACAAAGACCTTAACATCCCATTCGTTGCAGATTTGACCCAAAACAGATAGGCGTCTTTTCATTCCAAACTCCTTAACCATCCTAACCCATTATTTTCTTAATCTTTCATCCTTAACAATCCCTGATAATCCTCCGAGGCGTCTGAAAAGAAGATGGCCTCGGGACCTTCTAATTTAAATCAATGTTTGAAGTACCACCAATGGGTGGTTCCTTCCTAAGATTTTCAAGTGTATATGAAACATACTACATATTTACCTATTGTATTATTTTGTACAGTTGTAAATTACATTAAATAAATAATTTAAAAAAAAAAAAAGATTTCTATGAGAAAAATACTTTTGCAAAAGTTGAAATTCTATTATATATTTTTTTTCGCTGTAGTACTATAACTAATTTTGAAAGAAAGGAAAGAGTAACTGGTAGATACCTGAAAGAATTTTTTTGTCTGAATAGAATATTAGAATAGTTAATGTACTTTATTATACGCTTTTAGTGGTGAATTATCCATAAAATGTTAAAACGAAACCAAGGTTTCTAGGAAAGCTGATAATAAAACCCTGTTGCTGAGGAAGATAAATGTCAAAAGCAAGAGCTAACCGACCCTTATTGGAAAATTGCTGGAGTTGTTCGCTTTCACTAAATTGCCTCTTTAAAATAACGAGTTTGTCGTTAAGGTCATTGCGGTTCTACTTCAGCAATTTATATCGCCATCTCGGGCATAACGAATAATGGAAGAATAGTTTTGATTCCTGCTTCCACAGAAGGCTTTGAGTTGAGGAGAAACTTGGAGCAAATGAGTAATAGATCAATCATAAAAAAAAGTTCTCATACCAGTGGTTGTTATTGATCATCATTTAGTCCATAGTTAATGCTATATATGTGACATTACCGATTTCAATGAAACTTTTCATAGTGATACTAGGTTAAAAAATCGAAGGCAAGTATCCGAGGGTTCTTACCAATGCGCCCAAGGAGCAAAGAAAAGGATTATTTTATTTTGTTTCAGCTATAATTCTGTATGGATTCAGAGATTATATACAAATGTATATGATATTTTATGTAGAAGACAAATACATTCCTAATGGTACAAAATAATTTGAATTTATAAAGCAGGAAACTGCACGTCGATTTCGACTATTACAGCACTTACCAGACAAACACCCTTAGTTTTCAATTAATTACAAAAGACTGATCTATATGACTGCAATAAGGCCAATCTGGACGTACGGAGTTGAGCTTTGGGGCTCCATCATACCTTCGAATTCCTCTCGTATCCAACCCTTACAATCCAAAATCCTCAATGCTCCTTACGTTATCATTAATAAAATCATACATAAAGTCCTTGACGCTCCATATGTAACTGATCTAGCCCGAACCTGATATCATTTCTTCCATTATAAACTCCCTAACCCACTAATTCCTAACCTTGCATCCTCGTCCATTCCTAACAATCCTCAGAGGCGCCAAAAAGATGATGACCACGAGGCCTGCTAGAGTAAAAACGTCATTAGAGTGCTATCAATGGGTAATTTCTCTGCACGCCTGTATCACTCAATTATAAAATTCATCAAATTTACTGAATGTATTATAATGTACAGTTGTAAATTTCAATAAGTATATTAAATTTTTCAAAAATTACAAAAAAGGCTTTAAGTAAAGTAGTCAAAATAATTTTTAAGAGCAAAAAGCAACAATAGCGTTCTTTTAAAACATAAATATGAATTATCATAAGAAATTGTAAATTAGAAATTTTGTAAGTATTTCCCTTTTCTGCCGATGACCGAATGTTAACGTAAACATTCATAAATCTTCAAGATGGAATTCTTTAACGTTATAACAACCGTTGGACAGTAGTTTCAAAAGGAGAAACACTTCAAATTCATGCTTCAGTATATATTTCTTAGTTTTAAAATAGCTCTACTGTTTAAAAAAGTTTTTTCAATTCTTATGTTATATAGTCCTAAGAATTATTCTCACCCGCGAACAGAATATAAACAAGCTCAGATTATATCTATTTATTTTTTTTAATTTATGGTAATCCTTGTGTGTTTGCCTTGGCACTCCAATGTTCAATCTTCAACGTATATTTCAAAAAATATAATTTTCTATAGTTGATAGTAGGATATGATAAAACAGTAATAAATTAAATACAAAACCAATAGAAATGGCACAATAAATGAATCAAATGAAGAATATTTT
>NW_027110474.1:1924546-1925008 GCF_000696795.3 Halyomorpha halys
ATTTGGGCGAGTAATGCTTTGATTGACCAAGTTCAAACAAACCCTTCAAATTTATCTATTAGTACAGATTTATAAATTTGAAAAGAGATCCACTGCGATTTTAAGTATCAAGTAAATTTAAATGTAATATGATAGAATAAAATATTGTTTTTTTTTTGTTTTTTTTTATACTATGCAAAATAAATTAATGGGTCAGAAAGATTAGAACGTTCTGATTTAAACACCCTAATTTATCTAACTCGAAAATATGGCTCGCCTTTGTGTCTTCCTGGAGAAGATTTATGGGGCATTGTGAAGCCTTTCGAACTGGAAAAATAATCGATGAACTCATTGAGAAAGCTGGTGGTTCAAAGCTTATGGGAGAAGACCACACCTTGCCAATACGCCATCAATCTCTTTCCCAGAACTTATTAGCCTATCATATTTATTTTTAGTCTTTGTAAAGCCTTTAAAATACAATAA
>NW_027110474.1:1926522-1928805 GCF_000696795.3 Halyomorpha halys
TGCCTATTGCTTTTTAAATACATATAAGATTTTTTTTTTACATTATTAGTTGGTAAACTGTCAATTAGATTTTATATATAATTCTACATTTAATTTTAAATTAAAATATTTTATAATGTACACTACTCAATTCAAGTATTTTATTTTTATTATTATAATCAACTGGCTGGACTCTTAATCTCTAACGTATGTCTCTTTAAAGCTTAGTTATCTTATTGCCCAGAATATTTCTTAGTTTTTAAACTGTTTTATTAATTCAATTTTCTATATCAATTATTGACTATTGTAATCGTGATTTTTTTTTTTTTATATCAGCATAATTTATATTCATGTTTTTTATCAGTTTTACGATTAATAGTATTTGTAATATATTTTGTTACATAGATAGGCTCCTTTAATCTTCTATTTTTGGTTATTTTTCCTTTGAAAATAATGCATATATTTTCAAATATCACAATACGATTTATTTCAAACAACATTTTATAGTTTTTATTCGGTTTCTTCATAGATTATTATTTAAGTGTTTCCAATTTATCATGTACATTTTATTTGTTTTATTAGAAATAGGAGATGAATGAACTTCAGCACTTAGTTGCTGATGAATCCAGTTACCAATCTATTACCCTCATTTATAATTAAGTAACTGCTATTTTGTATTCTGTAACTTCGATAACTCAATTCTAAAATATTAAGATCCACGAACCAAGCGTCAATATAAATACTCATTATTAATAATTTCCTAGATCCAACTTTAGTGGATCCGCTATTCTGAATGGATCCTATAAAGATTAAAATTATATAACTGAATCAAGAGAAAACCAGTTTCAGGGAGTGACTGTACCTTGGAATACATTATACTCAAACCAATAACTTATTTAATTCAATAACGAAAATTCTATTAAGGAAAACAATTTAATATATTACTTGAACTAAGTAATGTAATTAATTATCCAATTGAAGTAATTTACAATTTCCTCAACAGTTTAAAGCAGCGATTTCCTAAAATAATATTCCCCTTTCTCTGCATTCTAAGTTTTACGAGGATACTTAAGCAGCTTAAGTTGATTATGTAAATAGCAACGGCCTCTTATATCACGGCCAAGATAATATTTATAAAATTCATGGAAGAATCAAGAGGATGATGAGATAAATAAGAACCATTTTAAAATCAATATAAAAAAAATATATTAATAAAATATTTGTTCAGGGACATAACTTATAAGAAAACAAAATAATAGTTTAGGGCTTAAGTTTTGACCTTTAAATCACCTATACCCTTCGTCGTAAACCTACCGACTGCCCTACAGTATACTTTAATGTTTATCTTACCCCTGTAGAACAGATCTGCAACCTTGGACTACATTTGGACAAACGACTAACCTGGAATCACTAACCTCACACAAGACTGAAAAGATTTCGACTATTAAAGCACTTACTGTACAAACAGTCTAAACTTTCAATGCATTACAAAAGACTGATCTACATGGCTGTAATAAAGGCCGCTCTGAACATAACAGAGTTGAGCTTTTGGGACTCCACTAAACCTTCAAATTCCTTTCGTAACCAATCCTTACAATTCAAAATCCTCAATGGTGCTTACTTTGTCACAAATAAAATCATACATAAAGACCTTAAAATCCAAATGGAACCGATCTAGTCCGAGCCAGATATCATTCCTTCCAGATATCTCCCTAAATACTCAAACCCACTAGTTTCTAACCTTGCTTCCTCTTCCATTCCTGACAATCCTCCGAGGCGCCTAAAAAGAAGATGGCCACAAGACCTGCTAATATAAAACGTCATTAGAGTGCTACCAATGGGTAGTTTCTGCCACAAACATAGGCAATGAGTACTAATAGTAATTAGTCATTCATTATTTCATACCAAAAATAAAAAAAATTAAATAAAATCTTCTTATGACATTAAAATAGAAATAAATAAATAAAATCTCAATATGATATAAACAGAAGAATAAAATGAACATAATGAAACAATGTAAAAGAAATTATATACAGTATTTGCAATCTCGAACTAAGGATCCCCGAGCCCACTCACTCTATCACCCTCTATAATAAAAAAAAAAAAAAAAAAAGAAAGAAAAAGGAAAAACCCAATAACATAACAAGAATATAAAAAGATAAAAATAACATAAGAAGATAATGCATAGTATAAAAATATACAGTATGAAATACATAAAGTCCTTGACGCTCCATATGTAACTGATCTAGCCCGAACCTGATATCATTTCTTCCATTATAAACTCCCTAACCCACTAATTCCTAA
>NW_027110474.1:1929170-1938838 GCF_000696795.3 Halyomorpha halys
GAGGATACTTAAGCAGCTTAAGTTGATTATGTAAATAGCAACGGCCTCTTATATCACGGCCAAGATAATATTTATAAAATTCATGGAAGAATCAAAATTCTGTAGAATCAAGGGGATAATGAGATACATAGGAACTATTTTCAATCAATATAAAAACAATATATTAATAAAATATTTGTTCAGAGACATAACTTATAAGAAAAGAAAATAATAGTTTAGGGCTTAAGTTTTCCCTCTTTTCCCTTAAGAAATCCTCACACAAGACTGAAAAGATTTCGACTATTAAAGCACTTACTGTACAGTCTAAACTTTCAATGCATTACAAAAGACTGATCTACATGACTGTAATAAGGCCGCTCTGAACATAACGGAGTTGAGCTTTTGGGGCTCCACTAAACCTTCAAATTCCTTTCGTAACCAATCCTTACAATTCAAAATCTTCAATGGTGCTTACTTTGTCACAAATAAAATCATACATAAAGACCTTAATGTTCCAAATGGAACCGATCTAGTCCAAGCCAGATATCATTCCTTCCAGATATCTCCCTAAATACTCAAACCCACTAGTTTCTAACCTTGCTTCCTCTTCCATTCCTGAAAATCCTCCGAGGCGCCTAAAAAGAAGATGACCACGAGACCTGCTAATATAAAACGTCATTAGAGTGCTACCAATGGGTAGTTTCTGCCACAAACATAGGCAATGAGTAATAGTAGTAATTAGTCATTCATTATTTCATACCAAAAATTAAAAAAAGAAACAAAATCTTCTTATGACATTAAAATAGAAATAAATAAATAAAATGAACATAATGAAACAATGTAAAAGAAATTATTTACAGTATTTGCAATCTCAAACTAAGGATCCCCAAGCCCACTCACTCAATCACCCTCTATAATAAAAAAAAAGAAAGAAAAGGGAAAAACCCAATAACATAACAAGAATATAAAAAGATAAAAATAACATAAGAAGATAATACATAGTATAAAAATATACAGAATGAAAACGTGAAAAATCTATATACACCCCTCCTCTCACCCACCCACCGGTTTTGTATAAATTGCCTTCAATAAATCTTGAATTAATAGCTATTTTTGTGACTTAAAAAAAAATAGTCCAGGCAAGGCGAAAATCATGACCAAATTCGAATTTTAGAGTTTCTGGACGAGGCAATAATGAATATAAGTTTGGTTTCTGCTAAAAATACAACAGCTACAAAGACTATCTTTGTAAGTGGAGCCTGTAATGCAAACGGGGAAGATATCTGCAGTGAATAGGAAATTTGGGATGGATTAACAAAACTCTCTAATAGACATTTCTACTGTAATAAACTCACGATTTAAAACCCTTCTGTTTAAAAATGCTTCCAATAGAGCTATAAACAAATTTTAAACAGTGTGTTGGTGAGCATTGATCAGAAAATTCAACAACAGGTGGCAACCCGCTAGATTTTTGGCAAACTCACATGGAGTTAAGAAAGGAATACAGTAAGTCAGATCAAATCGGAGAAAATAAAGACAATTTTTTGTTTTTTTTTCTAAAACATATTTCAACTCAGATAGAGTAACTCAGGATAGAAATCTTGAATGTCAAAATATAGTATTTAAAAAAAAATAAGTTCTTCCATTTACTTAGCTAAGAAGTAAGGAAGTACACAGAAGATATTTTGCCTTGATACAGATACAAGAAAAAATAAACAATAAAAAAAAAAGAAAGGAAAATAACAAATAGTTAGATCTACTTATATCAAAATAATAATATTTTATACAGGAAGTTATTTAATTATACAGCTTCAATAATTAACTCCTGCCGGAGTAAAAGGTCGCAAGGTGCCAGCTACTACCATATTCCAAATGTCAAAAGCTTTACTTTTTTTTTCTTCTTCTAAATTCCATTCAAATTAAGGTAGACTTATGAATTCCAGCCGCATTGAAGAAGCTAGCAGACTCAAGATCAAACTCCAGCACAAGAAAACAAATGATGTGGGTTACATCCTACATAGATAGAAGAAGTAGACTGAGATACAGACAGCATCCAAGGCTGGAGACGTAATACAGTTGCCATGGGAACGGATTTATTCTAATGTAACCTTTTCAAAGAGGGTTGGGCTCGAGAGATTAGCCATGCCATTCTTCCTTAAAACAAGCACTACACTTCCTAATTCTTTATGGAATTTTTACGCTTCTTTTAATGATATAATAACCAAAGAAATTGATTTATATAATAGATGAATATAAGATAAAACAAAGAAGTTCACTTATGTAACATAATGACAACAGGCAAGAGGAAATATTGATCCATATACAAAATTGCTGATGTATACTCTAAAACTCTTAATAATGATCGAGATTATTGTTGATTTTAACAATAAATATAATATTGTTGGGAGATAGCCCGGTTGAAGATCAATAAAGGTATCAAAATAGTAGAAAAACTATTTATTGTTATCCAACGTTTCGTCTCACGTTGCAGGACTTCATCAGGGCTAAAAAATATACAAACAATTAAATGATGTAAACATAATAAACAAACTAAATGAAAAATTAAAAAGATTTACAGTGAAACGTAAACTTAAATAAGAATAATAATAGGATTATACAATTAATGAAAACGGAATAACAACAGATAAAAAAAAGAAATATAAAATACATTATACAATAAAATATGGAAAAATAGGAATAAGAGAAAAATCAAGAATAAAGGAAAATAATGAATTTTACTCTTAATCTCCTTTTTCCATCTTTTATTGTATAATGTATTTTATATTTATTCTTTTTTTATCTTTTGTTATTCCGTTTTCATTAATTGTCTAATCCTATTATCATTCTTATTAAGGCTTACATTTTACTGTACATATTTTTAATTTTACTTTTGCTTTGTTTACTATGATTAGGTCATTTATGTTTTTGAATCTTTTTTTATCCCTGATGAAACTCTGCAAATTTTTTTCTACTGTTTTGGTACCTTTATTGACCGCTCCCAACAACAAATATCTTCTTCTAATAAGTAAATATTATAGTTTAACCTGAAACAATTTTCTTCCCCTTGTTTACAAATATTTTATAATTAATTAACGTGATTCAGAAATTTAAGAATGAAAATATCTACATATAATTATAAAATAAAATTTCTTTAGACCTTCCTTCCCTGATGAAACATATAAAATGATATAATTGCTATTTTTAAATATACCCAAGCTTTTTATTTATTAAATAAAATTTACATAATTATTTCTTGAATCGTTCACACATTCTCGAAAATATTTTAATGATATACCTATAATTAATTACATAAAATCCAACCTAAAGGTAACTCTAGAATCTTTTACAATGTTTTTGCACTTAACGTTTTGAACAGTTATAACCTACTCCAAAGAGATTCAGTCATGTTGTTGCTATGCCATTAATCAGTCAGTTGTTGTTTTGCAGTTACCCACAGCAATATAGTCAGTTTGTATTTTATGTTCAGCCATTTAAATAATGTGTTTTCTAGTTGGTGATTCGAGTTGAGAGAATGAACAATGCGGAACCTTATTAAACCAGTGATTTAAGTACGCATTGTCGAACCAGTTTAGAAAATAATTCATAAAGAGAAAATTTTTAAAGAATAAAAATAAAAAAAATTAGCAATGAGTAAGATAAACAAATAGATGACATAGCCATGAATTGATTTAATATTTTTTATGTTTTACTTTAATAATTATTAATATAACTGTAAATCAATATCATTTTAATTCGATTCGAGACCAGACGAAAACATAATTTAAAAATTTAATACTAATTAAATTAGCATACATTTAAGAAAATTAATGCTAGAGGTTATAACGGGACATATATGTATAATTAATTATTTATTAATTAATAATAAGAAAAAAAGTATTCTGTTTGTCCTTCACCTACCCTACCACATCAAAAAAAAAAAAATAAAGGAAAAAAAAAACGTTTGCACCTCATTTCAAATGCTTAGTCTAATGGGACATTTATGTAAAATTTGAAGAAAATCAAACAACGTTATTATCAAATAGGACTGCGAAATAAAAAGATTTTTGATAATACAAGGTCATTAAAAACGACCATCAAACTGACTCATAATTTAAAAATAAAAATCATTAAACATTGTTGTTCTGAACAGCGCATTTGAATTGTTTTTATATTTCTTTATTAACAGGTAGGTCTAGTCTGCCTCACGTGCCTATTCTGGCAATTTTTTTTTCAATTAATACTGTGAGTCCTTTGTCTCATACAAAATATAACCCTAAATCTCTACAATCATAAAGTTATTGAACAATTTTTAAATAATAAAAATAAATAATTTCAAAAATAATAATATTAGTAATTAAATTGAAGAATAAATTAAAAAAATAATTAAAAACAAAACAACTAGTATTTATAAATGAAATAAAATAAATAACTTACTTATATAATGAATATATCTGAATTTATATTTATATCTGAGAAAAAATAATAGCGATAAATAATAAAAATAAATAAATATAGAATTTAGTATTATTGTTCTCCATTACAAATGACCATTATCCATGTTCAACCAATGTCCAACCCCGACCCTGTACTCTTTAATAAATTTTCAATGAAATTAAATTTATTATACTTATAATAAAACTATGGCAAAGATAGCTGAGAAGGATCTAGACCAATATGACACCATCCCGATTAGCATACCAAAGTGGGAGTCTAACGGGTGACATCTCACCAGTCCTATTGTTCTAACATTTGCCTCTTCTTTTTCTCCTATCCTTTTAATTACAAACGAACGCCTACTTCCTTTCTTATCGCATCTCGAACCTCAGATGGAAAGACAAATGAAGAGCAGATTCATGGATGAGGATCACGATCTAGGGATGACAATACCACCCAGTCTATTGTGTAGTTTCTTGAAGAGTTCAAAACATCAAGCGGGTAGTCGTACGCGGAAAGAATACTTTAATAGTTCTGTCGTTCGATGTGGGTGTTCATTTGGACTTGAGAGAAATCATTATCAACTGACGTTTTAATGTCCACTAGCATCAAAAGAAATTTCATGATTATTCAATACCTCCACGACAATATATGTAAATGTAGAAGGGAGAAAAGGCAAGTTTTGCTCCAGTAGTCAATGTGCTGATGTTCTGCAAGTACTGTTATCTTAGCTCACTTCTGTACAGCAATAAATTTTTTATTGCATAACTGAACAAATTATTAGCTAAAATAATTAATTGATTAAATTATGTTTAATTTTTACTTTATTTTTTTGAATTAATTAACGTATATCATTATAGATCAGTGATCACGTGACCCATTGCCCAAATTTTTTAAATTTAAATTTGAATACAAATATTTTAGAATACCGATTTTAACATCATCGCTCCATATTACCTCCACTAATACCACCCCAATAAACGACTTGGAGGGAGAAGTATAATGGAGGAGATAAGCTGTTAGGAAACGGAAAAAAAAGGCGGACCTTATGATGGACCAGCAGCGTGGCAGAGGAGTCGTAGTCAATCGGAGGTTGCGAACTGTTTCAGTTTAGAATACAATGGCAAACATTCCTTTTAACCTCGACGTAAACCTAAGGCCTAAGGGCGTGGCCATCCCCCCCCCCCACATTTTGGCTTCACATTTGCTTTAAGGAAAGTAGGATTCTCGCCCCTCTGATACATTTAGAACTCTAGCCTACACCCAACCTTAATTTCTCCTAGCCTGGTGCTATAGTCTTCTAGTCTGGTATCATATTTTTTTGTTTGTTTTTTTAATGCGAAACAAGAATATCAGTTTAGTAAATAATGAAATTATAATTTTCTAGATTGTTAAAAAAATATATTATTTTTCTTATTCCTAGTACAAATAGTACTGAATATTTTAAAACTTGTTTACTAAATATGTACTCTAGTCAGAAATCATGAGCAGCCTACACCGCAAATATTAATGGACCTTGGTTTTAAGTAATTGCCACCATCGTTTTCCTGACGATAACAATGAACAAACCCACTTAAGGAGAACGAAGAAGAAGCAGCAGCTGACCAGCGTGAGGTTCCCAGATATCTTTGTGGAGGAGCATTGCGCAATAAGAGCTGTCAAAACACTTGATGCCGTTCCAGATCTTATCTCTTTATTTCGCCACTCCCGCAACCCACTTTGGGTACCGCTTTGTTGTGGTGTCGTTGGAGGAAACAGCAGTCTTCCGTCCCATCTTCACGATCTGGAGCTGGGTGTCTCTTCTTCAAAGCCATTCCAGCAAGTGCGCCATTGGTAATGGAAACAGGTCTGCGTTGTTATGAAACGACCTGTTTCAGGCCAGGGAAGGTATTAGGTTGCAGCATATGTTATTTGTACCGGTTATGATATTCTATACTGATGAATGAATCACTTTACAATATAATATTGTTAAAGGATTGTAAGCAAGATGTTCTAATGTATCGGCTGAAATCTAGAACCTTTATCAGTCGATAATTCTGCACTCACTGCAAAGCCCGAATATTTTGAGATGTTGTTGCGATAGAATGCGAAAGAAGTTTTCACATCAAGTAGATTTCGAAAACACTATGGATGTTTATGGAAAAGTAAATACTAATCTTAAAATTGTTTACATGTTTCTAGTTGTACAGTTTGTAGTCGAAGGAGTGAAGGTGTCACCTTAGCACCTCAAGGCTGTAACGGCGGCGGTTCGAATCCGGCCTAGGAGGGATTTGACATTTATTCCGTTGCGGCCCCACAGAATGAAAACTTGACCCTTCCATTCTTCTGGTTAGTCTAGGTTATTAACCTGTACGAAAACCCTAATGTATATCAGAAAAGACCAGGAAGGGGATAATAAAATAAAAAGAGGTTAGGGAACAATTGGAAGATTAAAAAAAAACCTTGAGCCTCTAAAACTGCGATTAAAAGCTAAGTAGCTCCTGATTCGCAAATATAGGTTTCATCAAGATAGAAAAAAAAAAAGGTCACATTTGCACATCTCATATCAACTACAGACAAAACTTCTCACTAAAATATTTTAGCGCATATGCTGAATAAGGTACATAATAATAGATAATTTGTTTCTCGGGAGTTTTTATTATAACCTTCCTCTGCTCTACATTTTCATTTGTCATCTATAGTTATTAGACAAGACGCGGAGATGAAAAAGAAAATAATTTCGTGTTTTGTCGTTTGTTATATTTTTTCTATTATGTGTTCCAAACTAATTTTCTTCCTCTTCAAGGTGGTCCACGCTTAACTTCTGAAAATGTACTACATCTAATTTAATTTATAATTCAAAGTCAGGGTCGAAAGAATAGCAATAAATCTTTGTTTCTCAAAGCAACCACCTGAAGCACCACTCAGAAAAGTATTCGATTGTAAAAAAAATTAAATACTTTATGGTGTAGTGGTTTTAGATAAATAATATATCTTAAAAATCATATAAACATTATTTTAATTCCATTTATTTGTTTTTCATATAATAACTAGATATTAATGTCTAATAATGTGATTAATAATTTTTTAAAAAAATGTTATAAGCTTCCTCTTATATAATTTTTTTTTTAATTATTTCATTTTTTTTTTTAAATTCACTTCACAAAATGGGATGAGGGCGCATGAGAAACCAGAAGATAATTTAATGAAGATATTCGTAGCTCCCTTCAGTCTCATATCTACCCCATAGACTTCTATCAACCGAATTTTCCATTAAATAATAAAAATGATTAAATCATTTTTAAAATAATTGTTAGTTACATAAATAAGTAACGTCAATATAACTACTTTTTAGGCCACCAAAATTTGATATAACGAATTTTTCGTCAACCAAACCTCAATATATCGAATTTTAATGATACCAAACCCTCAATATAAAGATTTATTTCAAAACTGCTTGATATCTATCATATCTTGGCAATCAGATACCTTTTCAAAGACCAAGGAACCGTAGTTAATACTATGGTTATACTTATTATTCCATTGTATAGTAAAAATGATGTTTGTAATTTCCACTATTGTAGATAGTAATGATACAAGACGAATATTATTAACATAAGAAACTGCATCTGATGAAGGCCTCTTGTTCAAGGCACAGGGAAGAAACTCATGATAGCATATTCCAAAAATGATAATAATAATTATATTGATAATAATGAAGTAAAACATATTATATGTTGTAGTGATAAATAAGCCAATGTCACCTTGGTAAAGTTCTCAGAAACGGTAAGTAGCCGTAGATATGTACACAGCCTTTGATACTGGGAACACTCAGCAACCTTGAGCATTCTCGTCCTGGTGGAATACCTCAGGATCGTGAGAGGAATAGGGGATGGGGCCCGCAGGCTAGGCATCAGGAATAGCAGTCATTAGCTTTCCAGGGTCCGCGCCCGAATATTTGAATAATATTGAATACACGCCTTCGAATTTGAATATTTTCTGATTCCAGGCAGGAACACCTAAGAAGCCTCACTCTACTTTGCAAAAACTCCTGAGGGACCTATCTTATAAGAGTATACCGGTATTTCTATGTACAGTAGGTAGCCAGAATACCCAAGAGTTAACGAGTACATAAATCAAGAGGGGGGGGGGGATAAAGGCCTAGAAAAAAAAATTATAAACAAATCAGAAATTGTCTATCTATTTGCTATAGAATACTGTTAGGCGAGAAGTTAATACTATTTCAGCTACTTTTTATCGCTAACACTTGAACCATCTTCGCTCTTTAATTGCATAGATCACTTATTAATATTCTAACTGGTAAATTATATTATTATATTTTGTGAACCTCAATATAATGAATGTTTAGCCAATCCAACCCTGTTATGACGAATCTTTAGCTAACCAAACCTCGAAATAACGAATGTTTAGTCAACCAATTTTTGATATAAAGAATTGTTACTCAACCAAGCCTGAATTTAACGGATTTTTAGTAAACCAAACCTCAATATAACGAATCCCTCAATATAAAAATTCCTTACAAAACCCATTGATATCCGTCATACTGAGGTTCGAAATCATAATTTTGATGAAGAATATGGAATATGGAGTGTTCGAATAATGTGTCAGAAATCTCTGGAGTGTTATAGATAGGCATCAAGCAATAAGAAATAGAAAACCAAAACTACAGTTTGATCCAGATGAAACCAATATCTCAAAATGTTTGGATTGCAGCTGATTCAAAATCCTCTAAACCTCAAGAAACTTGATATATAGGAAGATGGTCAGGGTTGCGGTCACAAGTGAAACAAAAATAGTTTACAACTATTTTATTTTCCTATGTTAAGATACTATGTTAAGATAAAATGATAGAAATAAAAATAAAAAGATACAATGAAATTTTCATTGCATCTTTTTATTTTTATTTCTATCATTTTATCTTAATATAGTATCTTTTTATTTTTATTTTTATTTCTATCATTTTATCTTAACATAGTTTCATTTTGTATCTTTTTAGCCCTGATGAAGCCCTGCAAAGTGGGGCGAAACGTTGGAAAATATAATAGTTGTAAACTATTTTTGTTTCACTTGTGACCGCAACCCTGACCATCTTCCTATATATCAATTTTTACGGTCAACTATATATACATATATCTCAAGAAACTTGATTTGCTAAATTTATAACAAGATAGTCCTAGAGTATTAGTAAAGTAACCACAGTGCGTCATTTAGATAATTTAGTTTTTTTAATATGTTCAATAAATTTATTTTGTTAA
>NW_027110474.1:1938940-1939333 GCF_000696795.3 Halyomorpha halys
TGGCAGACTGCAACACTTTCTAGCTGATAATAATAATAATTATGTACTCACAATTTGATTGTTCGGCACGGTGACCTGGTGGTGCTGTATAGAGACCACCTGTTTCTCATCTGACATCTGAAATGAAACCAAAAATACAATTAATAATAATGCTCTGTCTATTGAACATATAACTTAGCTACGTAGCTTATAAATGGCAAGTTAATAAACAAATAAAATCGCTCCAATGTATATATTCGAAATATTAAGACATATAACAGAATGTTGAATTGTAACTTCACTCATTCATAAAATTATTTTTATTGTTCTGTATAACTTATTATTCCGTTGGATTTAATTGCGCACTAGGCAAATACGTGATAGTGATTGTCTAATGCTATGCCAATCGCCGAA
>NW_027110474.1:1940642-1942171 GCF_000696795.3 Halyomorpha halys
ATGATTTGATTTGTGACAAAGAAAGGAGCATTAAGGATTTTACGAAGGATTTTGACTGTAAGGATTGGATTCGAGGGAAATTAGATGGTTTAGTGGAGCACCATAGCTCAATTCCGTATATATTACACTTTGCATACTTAATTTCATTTTCGTAGTTTTCATTTGTGAGTTAGGCTGTTCACACACATACAAACTCACAGGACATTTTGCGAGACCAGGTTATTTGGACTCAGAACGTACTTTCGTCGAAAAACTAGGAGTCAAAATACTATCAAAATGTTTCCCCTTACTATATATTCCATATATAGAGCAAGTTAAAGATAAAAATAAAGACTATAAAAAGTGTGTGTCTTACTTTTTATAGTCTTTATTTTTGAGTATAAACATTCTTGAGTACTACTTTTTGTTAGATGTGATCTGATTTTTAATTATATTTCATGATTTTTATAATTATCAGTCATGTGTTACCTAACTAGTGCATTTTTTCTGTTTTATATCGTGAAGGTATGCGACCACTCATAGTTTTACGATATAAAACACAATACCTTATACCTTATTGCCTTAAGATGTGGCAGACTGCAACACTTTCTAGCTGATAATAATTGAAATCCATAAAAGGAGAGACAAATCAGATAAGTGTAGGTATTTTGATAGAGCGAGTACTGCTCTCAGCCTTCAATGGCTAAAGGAGATTACAAGAGGCAGACTTCCTGGACAGCACAAACCATACTGGGAATGTCAAATGTTAATTATCATCCAACCCCCTGGAGTCATGTTGCACTCGACCTTGGTAGAACACTTGAATAAATATCCCTCCCATCGCGATCAAATACACCGGCTATCACAATTGCACCTTAGCTACTTTGATTTTTTTCCCCTCCTTATTCGCGATGTATACGGCTTCCTTTCTTTCTTGCCTTCTTCCACTTATGGCAGTTGGGACAAAGAAATGCCTTACGCAACCGTAATCGAAGCTTTTTTTATTGAACCAAGGTTTAGAAAGAGAGGACAAAATAAAGTGTTGTATATAGCCAGAACGGTAAAAACGATTATACCATATAGATGCATTTTTTCATTTCTGTATCTTTTACATTTTTATTGTAAAATAATGTTGTATCACAATAAATCAATAAAACTGACAATACACATAATCTAATAGACTATTTGAACGAAGAATATCATTCGATAATATGATAGCAGGGTGGTACCAAGTTTATGTGTTAAGAAAACCAGTAAAAGACTGCATCAAAATTGAGTTTCAAAAAGAGGAGCCAAAACTTTTTATAAGCTGTGCAACAATCGAGGGTTCCCAACTTTAATGTCCCTTCTCCACAACAATAATATTTTTCTCCATTTGAATTTTTTTACAATATCCTATTGTAATATTAAAATTAAAATAATAAATAAAAATCATTTACACAATGCAGAACTATGTTAGGAGGAACCATGTACAACTTGCTAACTGTTAATTTCCACCAGCTGGAAGTGAGTTAAGCCCTTCAGTAGATTGATATAATTTAAAAAATAAA
>NW_027110474.1:1946747-1953382 GCF_000696795.3 Halyomorpha halys
TTAAAAAAATATATTATTCAAAAAAATTGTCCTTAGTGTTTTCCTATTCCAAGTAATGAAAATCAAAAAACCTACCTAGATCTCCTCAATCTTCGTTCATCCATCCATTCATTAAACACCAGATCCCAATCGGTTGGGGGATTTATATATGCCCTCCCATAGAACCACCTTCTTCAGTAAATCCTTCGTCATACATGCAACCTCCTTCTGGAATTCTCTTCCCATCTCCATTCGCCAATCCTTATCCATTCTTCCCTTTAAACAACACCTGTTCGTTCACTTATTGTACAGCCATACCTCCGCATTATTGTGAACATATAAATAGGCTTGTATTGAATAACATTATAAACAGTAGTTAAGCCAAGATCCCAATGTAATTCTATTTTACTTACTGGAAACTTTTAAATGCTTGCCAGGGAAAAATCTTAATGTATAACCCATGTATTTATTCTTAGGAGACATAGATCCCAAAATAAAATTATTTTTTCATTTCAAGTAGCATCCCAGAAGGATCTAACATTACCTAAATTTAAATTATTTTTCGTAGAAAACGAATGAATCAATACAAAATTCAATAAATATTGATGATAATTACTATCTTTATTGAATTTCGCATAACTACCATGATTAAATATTTAAAGTAACAAATTTAAAAAGTGAATAAATAAGGAGATGGTAATCCATTAAAAAACAAATGGCAATATAGTCACACACCAAAGTTGGACAGGAATCATTTAATGAGTAATTTAATTAATCTTCAATTACATGTTTTAGTTGTATTGTAATTACACTAAAATAACCGTTAAATGGTCCAAAACATTTACATAGAAGAAATTGTAAGACACAATTACAATTACTATAATTGTGACAGTAATTGCAATTCTTCAATACAATTACTGTAATAATAATTGAGATTCCCAATTACAATTACTTTTTAATGCTAAATAATTACAGTTACTCTTTGACGCTTAGTAACTGCAATTACATGTAATCTAGATTATGTGTGAATTCAGTTCATTTGAACAAATTACTTATGAGCTGAAATTCTAAAAATAAATCGACACGCAATCATAAAATTTATTTGATATTTATTTTGAGCATCTTCAAAACATAAATAAACCATAATATGTTAACAACCGAATAAAACAGCGCATAATCCTAAACTGCAAACCATTTTCATATTTAGGAGCCACTCTAAAAGAGATTTTTTTTTTCCGTTTTGTTGTTAAGTTTCGTTTGTTGAGAATTATTTGTAATTGTACTATAATTACTTGGAAGTGCAGGGAAAGATGAACAATTTATAAGAATGTAATCGATAATTGCAATTACTTTAGCTCAACTTGTAATTGAAATCCCAAAATTACAATTACAGTTGTTCGTCAATTAATTACAGTTTTAATTACAAATATTTGTAATTGTATTTCTTCATTACCAAATCACGCTGAATGGCAAATTATTGTATTTACTTTTTGCCCAACACTGCCACACACTAATATCAAAATAATGTTTCAAAATTCGATCTAGTAAAACTCAGTGTTTCAATAAAAGCAATGATGTGATGAAATTGAAAATTGCTACCATGACATTAAATTACTAAAAAGAAAAATCGATTTGAGGTTGAACAATAAATGAGCCAGGTAGAAGGGGACAGTTTGGAAATAAGGAAGTGGGATGAGGGGCGAATATTCCGGTAGAAAGTTAATGAAATATTATGAAATATCACAAATAATTGGATACCGTTCCGTCCTTTTGTCAATGTAGTATTAAATCAAGTATTATTGAAAATCATTCACGTAACGTTAAGAATTTATATAATATCAATAAAAAGAGTAGGAAGATAGTTTAGAAATTTTATTCAAACACCAAATTTATGTGTCAGGTAATATACGTCTCTCGTAGATGATATGATATGAAAAATATCAAGCAAAAATTCGTTGAAATTCCCAAACAAAGCCCGCTCGATCTCAAAACAGCAATCAATATCAAACCAGTCAAAGTTCCAACTAATAAGGAATGAAAAATACAAAACACATAATACAAACTAGAGGAATGCTCGTAAACAGAATACATAAAACTCTATCAGAATTATGTAATCTGTTAGGTAAGTCTGTAATAAGCTGTTAAAGTAGGATGTACTATTTCATTAACGTGATATGATATGATGGTCTTAAAAAATATTATTGTAATGATCATAAAAGTGTGTGAAGGACATTGTTCTCAAATTCGTTTTATTGAGGGAGCAACCATATTTGATAATTTGAATTACATAAATAGGATGGATGATCCCAACAGGGAACCTAAAGGTTCTATCCCGAAACGTACACGATTCCAATCGTTCACTACATACATCTGTCCAGTGATTCCCCTCCAAATCTAAATCTGCTAAATCAGTCTTCGTAGACGGACGTAGACGGAAACCTCCCATCTACGTTTCGGTATATCCCACGGACGTTTACCCGTCGGTTCAGTGCTTATTAACATTTTAGATATCTATCCGTTATAAGGTCCCACTACTTTACACGCACCTTATTCCCGCAATGCTATAATCTGAATAATATTTACCAGATGCAGATCCCTTAATTCAGCATTGTTTAACCTCCCGAATTCTCTCATTAACTCATCCTTTTTCAGTTCGTATAATTTTAGTTAATAACCTTAGAACCTAAACACTTAAACCTATCTACTCGTTCGACTATATTTCCTCTACATTACCGAAATAGCTCTTTACTGCTTTCCATATTTTTTTTTATTTATTTATTTTATAACAGATCGGCCTGATGGGCCTCCTTACATGGTTGATATAACCGATACATTATATTTCTTTTTTTTTAACAGTTGATTATGGGAGGGTATAGTCTCGTACAAAAGACACCCTTAACTATATACAATGTTATAATTAAAAGAAAATAAGATAAAATAAATAGATAAGAATAATTCTTCTTAATAAAATATGAAAGTAAAATCAATTACAAAAAATAACGACATTTGTAGACTTAAAAAAACAAACAATTGCTCTCTATTGGTAAAAAGAAACAAGTTAATTTGAAAAAAAAAAGACGAGAGAAGAAAAAAATAAATAAATAATAAGAACTAAAATAGAAGTAGTGTGAATAATAGAGTTAATAAATATGGAATTTATAACAGAATGTCCTGTAGCAGCTTGGGCTTCAATCATCGGGTTGTGGTTGGATTTCCCAAGTTGTAGGTTACTGCTTCTTTAACTGTCGGCAACTGGGAGTGGAACATCATGAACCGTTTTTTCATGTAATCCTCTACTGACATCATTTATAATTCCCGATGCAATTGGCTATTTCTTATGAACCAAGGAGCATTTACTACGATTCTTAGGATTTTATTTTGAAAAGATTGTAATTTTTTTTCCTTTTCGTGAAGGATGCCGCTCCCCAGACTTCACAGACATACACCAGCAGTGGTCTGAGAATTGTTTCTGAATTTTAAAATTTGAAAACAATTTTAAAATTTGAAAGAACACTTGTTTTTGGTTTTGATTTGGAATTTCTGATAGGATATAGTATTGCTAACCTTGCGTAAGTTTGATTTTGATATGGTGATTCCAGGTAGGCGGCGATCTAGATGAATTCCCTGGTATCTTACTGTTTCACTGGCAGAATTCCATACTGCTATCCATATATTTTGCTTTATCGGTATTTATTTCGAGACCTAGTTTCTTACTAGAGTTTATCAATGTAGTTTAATCCCTTTATACCTAGATATGCCCTATTAGGTATGTATCATATTTTTATTATTATATTCATATTAGTATTCTAATGCTAGATTAAATAAGATAGGTGATAGAGGATCACCTTGATTTAAATCCGACCGATCGGTACCTTATCAAACGTTTCGTTTTGGCATAATTAACCAATATTAAATTAGGTAAGGATAAACTCTTGACATTTTTATTCCACTTAGCTTTTTTGTTGTCTGGTGCATCGTTTTTGGTGATGTGAAAATTTACTTATTTATATATTTTAGGGTGCAGACTATTTTAATTCCTAAATTTAACTTTAGGATATATAAACAGTTTTGAAAAGTTGACAATTTAATACCTTGGAAGTACTGAAAGAAAAAAGAAAAATACTCAATAATGAAACTAAATCGCAGTTATTTTATCAACTTTTATGAATTATCCTTCAATATGATATGAAGCAAGGTCTCAAAATTTTATGCCATAAAACCAACCAATATTCATAACTTATCCGAAGTATCTTGAAGATTCCCAGTGCCCTTCTTATATATACTTTTTAATGTATGGCGTTTACCCCTAACCTCTTAGGATGTTTTGAAATATGCATTCAATTTACCAGACCGCTTCCAGCAGCCGAGGCTGAGCATTATTTATGGACATGCTCGAATTTAGAGCCTAATATTCCTTAATAGTAGGCTCACTGGAGGTAGGGAGGGGGAAATCTTATAGAAAAGTAAAAAAAAAAAAAAATATAAAATAAATAGCGCAACAAAAGGATAGAGATCGTGATTCGCCTGGACCGTTCTACGCGGCGTGGGAAGGGGCGAAATGAAAAACTTATTTCTCATCAAGGCCTCGTCGCAAGATGCGTTGCATTCTTGGCATTGCACCCTCCTTCCAAGTTCTAGTTCATTAGTGACATTATCTTTGCGATCGTTAGCTCTTCAGATAGCCTTACTGTATCTTGCTAATGGAGGATCTGTCGCAAGTCCTTAAAGACCCATCAGCGGTACTGATTTATAAACTGTGGGAACCTATATGTTACAAATCTACTATTTGTTGCAGTACGAATATCAGGCTGAGGATGTAACAAAATTCTAATATTTGTTTTTTTGTTTCACATTTATAACACTCACATATATACTCGATACGTGCCCCACGATTTACATATTTAAGTAAGTTTATGTTATTTGTGGCAAATACATAAGTGTGTACATGAATCAAGATACATACAGTTAAAGGAGCGATGACACAATTTGGGAAACCGAACCTCTTCTCGGCGACTGAAGCCTAAGTTGCTGCAGGGCATCCTGTTATAAATTCTATATTTATCAATTCTATAATTTACATTAATCCTTTTTTTTTCTCTTCGTCCTTTTTTTCAAATTCATTGCTTTTTTTCCCATTATAGGGAAACTGGTTGGTCTACGAATCTTATCTATTTACTTTATCTTATTTGTTTATTATTCATAACGTTATATAAACTTTTGTACGATAATATATCCCCTCCCCCATAATAAATTGTGACAAAAAAAATGTAACTGTTATATTGCCATAAATAAAAAAAATATAATAAAATACTTTTGAGTCTTTACTCTCGATATATTTTATAAACTTTCTAACGTTTCGTGTTTGATTGATTATCAAAGTAACAAACCTACTAATATACTAAAAATTAGTAAAATACTAATTGATTTGTCTCATTCACTTAAACTATTGATTATAATTCAGGCTTATTGCCCAAACCAATACTAAAAATATATGCTTTTAGTGCATTAATATTAATTGTATAACACTTTTCTGTTTTAAAATCATAAGATTGTCTCCTTGATAATGGTCTAAAGGTCGATACTTTGACAGTATAGGATGAAAGAATTTGTGTTTTTTCTATGGTTAATCACTCTCAAACAATCAATGAAAATATGTGATAAACTAGAATAAATGTACTTTTATTTTAAAAATAACATTGTAATGCTTATGATGAGAACAAAAAAATTAAATGGGAAAAATATTCTTTCTTTTTTAATTAGTATATGTTAGTGCATTTATTATATTTACAAAGATTGATTATTATGTTGAGTCATGAAGGGCCCAATATATTTGGGCAGCATGACCTGGTTAAAAAAAGCATTTCACTCATGATCTGAAAAGAAAGATTTAAATATTGATGGGTTATAAGGACGAAACGTATTTTAGATGAAATAAATTTAATCATTATTGCGGTGAAGTGTTTATATATTTTGATAAATAATGGATTTTATTCAAACAAACAGATTATAAAAATATTATTATAATATTCATTACATAGTTATGTTTACTAAGAGGAGCCGATGAGGCAGAAGGAAGGGATAGCTAGATAGCCGAGGTGATAGGGGGTGTGTAAAAAGCGTAAAAGAAAGTTCATTAAGATAGCTCATATGATAAGGCCGGTTTTCCTTCATCTCCCTGCCTCTTAGGGTACCGTCCAAGATACCTCCCAGATAGATTAAACACAATAAATACTAACAAGGCTCTTATACAAGTTTAAGTTTATAACTATAACAATAATTAACAAAATATTATTATTCATAAAATTATTTTTTAAAAATAAATAAAATCTGTACTTCTACAACCTATGAATGGTTGATACCGCACTTTGTAAGGAAGTACCAACGGTTGTGCAAGGAGGTGATTTGGTCAGAATTTACTAGATTTTTACCCAATTTATGACCTTTATGAGGCTGGGTGGACTCTGGAACTCCCGAAACCACAGATTGGCTCACAGCTACAGTAAATAATTATCTGCCACAGCCGGATACAAACCCGGGTCCTTGGAGTAAGTAGCACAGTGCCTTACCAATGAGCTACCTAAGAGATATTGCAAGTGCAAATTTTGTAATTTAGGAAGATCGTTGATTGACCGTGTGTAATATACAAAAGGAAGATG
>NW_027110474.1:1954147-1955213 GCF_000696795.3 Halyomorpha halys
TTTTTAATAATTTATTTATTGTTATTTACAACTGTATACAAATATATACAAGTAAATTTGCTGTAGGTGTACTAACATGTGGAGAATCTACCCACTGATAGAACTCCAATAACATTTCTAGATATGGTCAAAAGAACTCAAATAGTAATTAAACTATCTATTTTGAGCGAATGTTTCATCCTACTTTGCAGGGCTTCATCTGGGCTAAAAATGATACAAACAACTAAAATAATGTAAGAGAAAAGATAACATGAAGGGTGCGGCTAAATAGGATTTAAAAAATGTGAAAATTTACATAGAAATAAACAAAGTAAAAAAAATAAAATAAAATTAGTTAAGAAAATAAATTTAGGGAGCAAAATAAGAAAATAAAAATAAAATTAATAAGTAAATTAAAGAAAAGTAAAAACAAACAATAAATACGAAAAGCTATTGGACAATTAATGAAAACGGATATAATAACAAAAAAGTAGAAAAAAAAATACAATAATATAGTCCACACTAAAAGACAAAAAATAATATTATTTTAATTGTTTGTATCTTGTTTAATCCTGATGAAGCCCTGCAAAGTGGTGCGAAATGCTGGTTCACAATAAACAGCATAGTTACTATTTGAGGATCCCTGAGCCCACTCTAACCCACACGTGTGAGGGATAGAGCAGAGCTCAAAAGATCCCAGCGCATCACGTCGCATCACTGGTAGTGAGCCAGTGGAGGCTGAGCCCTAAATTACCCAATAGATATACAATTTCAAATTATTTAACTAGAACTAATTAGAAATTATTTAAACTAATTAATTATTTTAGGTGGTTATCAAAGAGATTCTAACTACAATTTGGTTTTTTGTTTTTGAAAATTATTTATAACCTTTACATTGATGTGTATTTACAAAAGTTCTTACAAAGGAAGAATTTGTGTTTTTTCTATGGTTAATCACTCTCAAACAATCAATGAAAATATGTGATAAACTAGAATAAATGTACTTTTATTTTAAAAATAACATTGTAATGCTTATGATGAGAAAAAAAAATTAAATGGGAAAAATATTCTTTCTTTTTTAATTAGT
>NW_027110474.1:1956935-1974828 GCF_000696795.3 Halyomorpha halys
AAAAGTATCGATAATGATGATAATTGGGTTGATGTTGAGAAAGAAGGGCCGATATTAAGGGCTGGATTCATGAAGGTTCCTAAGGAAGATCTTACCAAAGGTTCCCTTTAAGGTTTATCTTTTCTTAACAATATCTTCGTCGTATAAATGTTCAACTGCTCTTTGCTTTGCTAACAAAGGAATAGTTCCTATGCAGTTCCTATAAATAAAAGAATCCTTTATGAAAGAAAATTTTGGTTTAAATAAGCTAAGTTTAACTGGTTGGTTTAAATAAGATTAACTCGGATTTAAAGGAGGCTTTTAGCAACTGGTTTCTTGACGAACGCTCATAAATACGAGCCTGAATTTCAGCTTTCAGATTTTATTATTTAAAAATTGTAATGAATAAATTTTTATTTATTTAATGATATAAATTTTTTTTATGTATTTTATTTTTATTACTTTCATAGATCATATAATAGATTTTACCACCGTACACAGAGTGTCTTGTAATACTGTCAAATCTAAAGATTTTTTAAAATTAACTATTAGCTATTTTTAACAAAAGTATCTCCAATACTCCTTTACACCTTTCTTGCTAAGGAAGCAATAGTTCCTGAGGAATTAATATAAATGAAAAGAGCGTTTATAAAAGAAACATTTTTTAAGGAATCCTAAAGATGAGAGTTCAAAGAAAAACGTTAGTAAAACGTTCTTTTATCCCCGTTAATTCCAAAATATGAGAAATATATTTAACCAATGCATCTGATTTTTAACATAAATAAATTCATTAGTGGATATTAAAATACATTTAAATGTTGACTATAAATAATCGTAAAGAAGCAGTCGTTTATACTTTATGCTGCCAAATGTTTTATTTGTTTTTTAGATCTACATTAAACTTCAAAGCAGGCATGTTTGTGGAGAGGCAATGATGGAAGAAACCAAGAGAGTGAGAAAGAATCGAGACAAGATGCCGCTATTTTCAAGGGATGAATCTCCTGCACGATCGGTAGCAGTATAAGAGATGAAGCTTAGACAATGCAGGAATGGTTACCACGAGGGATGAAACTCCAGGCTTCGTAGAGAGAAAGAGAATTCAGATGAAGGGATGAAGCATCGGTCAGAATGGGTAGGCACACAAGAGGATCGGATGAACACCCGGTCCTTGTGGTTATCTTGAGGTTAAGGATGAGCCTAGACCCATAAAGTAGAAAGGAGGTTAGTAAAAGGATAAGAGATAAAAAATACTCATTTCAATAAAAATTCTAGTATTAGAAACGAATTCACACTGCCCCCTCATTTCTTATAAGCGAATTATACAGAATTATGTTGATTGATTGAATGGTATTATGCTTAATGATGGTTGGTTATTTGCTATTATGTTAATGGAATTCGGGTTGATCCGAAAAATTTATAAACAAACATTCTGTACGCAAGGTGGTCTCAAGTTAAGAACATTTTATTCCATGTATGTGGAATAAAATATCTGAACCTCTAGCTCGGAGATTCGCAGCTCAAAATACAATGACAGAAGAGATTTGGAGATGATACAATGATTCACTGAGGTATTATAGATCCAATCAGATGATGGTAAGATAAATGTTGAGTAACGCAATCAACCTAGAGTACCATATAAGGTCACAAAAATAAACTTATAGGCTACAACAGTTTCTCAATCAACAAAGATCATCCCGTCACGATATAGATAGTTTCCATTTAATAAAAGGCTCGTTAAAATATTGGCAATTTTTAAGGCTATCCTTATTGACAAGTTATTGATGGAAAGTGATTTTCCTTTCGGCAAACTTTCCGGCAGAAGGATCCCTATCTAGTTAATGGAGGAAGATCCTGAATTTATATCTTGTTGATTGATAGAAGGACTGAAGAAAGGCGGTGTTCCTTTGTTACTCGGTGACAATCATGGGAACATTAGGTACTAAATTAATCCGCTCTTGATGATTAATGATCCTACGATTTGGCTGAGTCATTCTCAAGAATTATTTCCCTTCGCTAACTTGTATTGCTTTGTCTTTACAGTTTTGCTTTTTTAAAAAAAGGATTTTCTTCACTAATTTATAGCCAATGAAACGTACAGAATACATACCAAGGTTAATAAATAGAAACATTAGCTACTATTTTTTTATGGCTGAGTGTTCACATAACTGTAATAACAACAAGGACTAACTCGTAAAAGGTTTGATGTAGAAATTGAGAAAGTTAAGTATGGATTATTTTTTTCTTCAAACACTAACAGTTCTCTCTAGCAGGCAGGCAGTCGGTTTATTTCTGTTTGAAAATTATCTATTAATCTTTAGCATTGTTAATTGTGTCTTATGAGTTTATGAGAGTAGAGTTACACAATTTTTTTTAATAATTTATTTATTGTTATTTACAACTGTATACAAATATATACAAGTAAATTTGCTGTAGGTGTACTAACATGTGGAGAATCTACCCACAGATAGAACTCCAATAACAGTTCTAGAGAAGATCTCGAGGCCATCTTCTTTTCAGACGTCTAGGAGGATTATTAGGTAATGAAGGAGAAGCCAGGTTAGAAACACGTGGATTTGGGTGGTTGAGAAGTTTATCATGGAAGGAATGGTATCCGGTTCTGGCCAAAGCGGAAACATATGAAACATTAAGGTCCGTTACACAAATTTAAATGTACTGATTTTCTGTGTATAGTGCAATTATTATTCTATATTAATAATTACTTTTAGACTATGAGAACAATAAAGTCTTGAAACGTTGCCACAATACAGTTGTTATATTAATGATACTGAACCTCAAAAATAAAGATCACTAACAGTCAATAAAAACGTTATATACACACAAATTCACTCACAACATAAGGTTTCTCTTACCTATCTACCGTAGAGAATATTTTCTAGGAACATTTCTTAACCAAATATTCCACGAAATTTCCAATGTCTACAATCTCTTCTAATTCAGGTACTCAGGTACTATTCACCTCCTTATTACAAGAGCTCGACCTTCTGACCTTCTTTATATATAGATTCATTTCTTTTCTATTCTATATATATATATTTATTATTTTATGATTTAGTACTCAATTTTATTATATAACAAGATTGTATATTATTTATTTTTTTTACTAGCGGATATATTGCTTAACCATTTTTTGTTTCTAAATGGGAGCGGGGAAAATCAGCAACAGCACTAAACTCCTATATCCAGGGCCCGGATTTGAGTCTGACTGTGGTAAATCATTATTTATTCTCTAGAATCAACGAGTCAACCCTGTGAGTTCGGGAGCCCTCCTGGTATAACCGTTGGTCTAGAAAAAGTACTTTTTTACCAGGACTGAACCCAAGACTCTTCATAGGTTGTGTAGGCACAGGTATTTCTTATGTATGTTTTATTATGTATACACTTAATGTTTTGTTTTTTTCATTTATATAAACAGATCAATAAGCCAGAAATAATCTTATTCTTTTATTTATAAGTTTATGCTTAAGTGGCTTAGTTCTCAAACAACGTTATTATATAATTTTTATAGAAATATATTCCGTTTTTTTAATATGTTATATTCAACTATTCACATATTAAAAAGGCCTGAAGATCGATATAACAATTGGAGCAATAAAAAAATATAATAAAAACCTTGACTAATTCTCTATTAAAACATGTTAAGATTAAAATCCGATTCCACTAAAAAATAAACAGCCTTAGTTACAGAAGACATATAACGCAAACATACCGGCATAATTTTCGTATAATGACCCTTACGTAATGTACAATAGCGGGCAAGGTAAAGGCCGGAACGTGAACAATCTGTGCCAGGGAGTCAGCGCTAATTTCATGGAACTATGACAAAAACAAACTGATGTAATTGCCAACGGCCTTCGAGATATTAGGAGTCAGGTGTTTATTATTTTATAGCTCTAATTACAGGCAGTTTATAGACAGTGTATTTCGCTGAGATGAGCAAGATACTAAACGAAACCTCTCCAATCTATCTTCCTTTTTATTTTATTAGCAGTAATGCTGTTACATTAATTAAATCGAGAAATATTATAAAAGGGCCTGATGTTGAAAAACGGCATGAGCCCATCGACTCCCGCCCTCCATGGTAGCCTTACTTATCTGACTTTTTAAACAGACAATTATAGCGAGTAGGTTGGTAGATGTACATGTCACAATCTCACAAGAGGAGATCATAACACAAAAAAAGGCAAGCGCCGGAAATATTTAACGGCACGCCGTTTTTAGGCGTTTTAAATTTCAGGCGCTTTTTAAATATTGCTCGATTTAACTATGTTAAAGTCTCCTCACCCGTTTTAAGCTAATATTTCGAAAGTGATATAGGGCCGTCGCTCTCCGGGGGTCTTAGTGGGGCGGGTCCGGCGGGGAAGGATTGCCTTTTTTTGTGTTATGATCCCCTCTTGTGATACTGTGGCATGTCGTACAACGACCGACCTACTCGCTATAATTGTCTGTTTAAAAAATCAGATAAAAAAGTTGATTATGTGTGTAGGATTGCTAACATAACAAGGCTTTCTGTTTAAATTGAAGTAAATAATAGCGAAAACGTTTGTGATTCAAGGATTATTGTAAATCCTAAATTAAAAACATAAAGGTGTAGCGAACCTGAATATTCGATACCACCAATCGTTGGAACATGCATATGTGACTATGTCCAGTGACGCCCATCCGAACCCAAATTTATGTCCTAGCGCTATCTCCCCATCTACGTTTCGGTCTACGTTTACCCGTCTGTTCAAAGTATACCAATACTATAACCTGGATTATATTTACCGGGTGCAGTTTATCAAATCAGTGTTGTGTAGCCTTCTAAATTCTCCCATTAACTCGAAAAAGAATCGGTTAGAATATTTGATGTAATACTTTATTTTCAAAACCCTAAAGCGCTGTTCTTCCCTTAGTGTAAGAGACCAGGTTTCACATCCATAAAGAACAGTGGGAAGGATAATGGTTTTTATCTTTAAGATTTCTGATAACGAATAGAACATTTCTTGGAAAAATAAAATAAAAAATCAATTATCACCGATTAGCAGTTTTTTCAATATTGCTCGATTTAACATTTTTTACTATACACATTATCAGTAAATGTTTTTAAACTAAGATTAACTCTCGGATTTCGAGGACGGGGCGGACAGGGCATTCTATTATTTTTGGAGTAGATTTGTCTATGGAGCTAAGTGTAAGTACCAATTATTTATGGATAATTAAATCCTCAATTGACCCAGCTAGATACCTTCATCTATAGTACCCAAAAGTATTTCACGTTATGCAATATTAACGATAGGTTAATAGGATGATGGTTTAAGATCAGGTCTAATATCGTGATTTCATGGGCAGGACTCCCTCTCTTCCGATTTCCAGTTTTAACCACATTCTCAATGTTCTCAATTTAATAAATATTATCTTTAAATACTCCTCTAATTGTCTTTACTAATTGAGGTAGCCTTACTTATTACACCTTGTACGCAATGAGTTATTATTGTTATTTTCTACTTGCAAAAGAACAAGCACCCTCTTCCTAAAGTCTATAGAATAGCAGGGAGCGAAAACAGATCGACAAGCAGTGCAGTGTACCTGGGTGTTACCCTTGACAGACACCTGACACTAACTCGCCACTGGCATAAGAAAATAAAGCTTGTTAGGGTCAAGGCTAATAGCCTTAATCACCTGCATCTCTTAACCTTTCTCTCCGCCTCAAATTACTATTTATTAAAGTATACTTACACTGCCCCTCCTCTACTGAGCACCTATGCTGGCTAAAAGCATCTATTAGTTTCAGAATAGTGTTCTGAGACGTATTGTGAAGCATTCTTCTTTACAAAGAGCAAAAATTGGCTACATTTAAAAGACACAGCGACAGAATTAATCTCACATAGGCACATCAAATTTATTGATAACCTTCAACACTGAACTAAACCACTATTTCAGACATCGACGAAGGAATACTAACTTATTACTGACAATAAGACAACAGGTGAGCCCCGCCATTGGCCACCATCGTTTTTAGCACAAGATCGTTTTTCAATAGCAAACCCTCACATCCATGGGGCTTCGAAATACAAACAAATGAGTTATTAAAATTTAAAAATTGAACTTTCGAAATTACTTCAATATGGGAAAGCTTTTAAACATAGCCCATAAATATTATAAAAGCGTTTAAGAGGAGATAATGCTTGTAAGGTATTTTACATAACCGTATAAATGTACCGTGCCCAACGAGCCACGATCCAGATTATCGAGCTTTGTCGAAGAAATTTCTTAACAAACAAAAGACTTTCGCTTCGATTCGCCTTTCTGTTGTATTCATCTATTGAACAAACCAATATAATTAGGCGCTTCTAATATCATTTCTTCAAGATCTATTGTCTCTTTCTTCTTTATTTTCAAATCAAAATGAAATACTGAAGAGCCACTCATGAAGTAATGGGTTCCTACTTCAGTTTCCCACGAGAGAACATTTGTTGTTGATTGCTTATTCTTCGAGACCCTAAAAGTAAATCCATTTTAACGATAATCTGTAAATAAATATTACTAACGACATAAATAGCCAAAATTTGCAGAATCATTATTCTTACAACTCTTTTTTTTTTTTTATGCAAAGTGGCATCTTACATTATGACATGTAAATAAAAGCTTAGTAAAGAACCGAAACTCTAAAATATTCTTCTTTTATAGAGACCTTATAGCGAACGCTGGCGAGCTCAACAAGTCTTTCCTACTATGTTCTATACTCCACCATAATTTCAGAGGTCATCTCTAGCATTATCCTTTTGAGTATTCTTGTCGGACGCACCCCTTCTGGGTCATACATATATAGTCTTTTGGCTGCTTTTACATCATCCATCCAGTATAGTCGCCTTAACCTTTTTAGAAATGGTTTCTTTATAGACATAAACGCTTCAACGTCCCGATAGAGCTGGTAAACTACGGTGTTACTTTTCCTTCTCCATCTTTTTGATTCATGGATAGGAGAATCCACTTGAGAACTAATCTTTCAAACCTGTCTATTGTCTCTGCAGAAGAATCGCTGTTCGTCCATTTCGGTCTAATAGGAGTCTTATACAGCATTAACTTTGTGGTTCTGCTCAGTGGCTCGCTTCATCTTGCCATTATTCTTGCTTTTATCTGCTCATCTTCATTTGGGTCTCCATTGATAAGAGATTCTAGGCAGTTGACCTCATCCGCCATTTCACATATACCCTGCTCTTAAGCAGATTTTACTCTCCTTAAGGATTTACTTTAGTTTTCCCTTTATTCACCCTGAGAACCATACGTAAAGCTTCATCATTAAACTTCATGAATTACCCCTTGACGCTGGCCAAAGCTTCCAATCACCACGACATCGGCATGTTCAAATATCTGCCTCATCTAATTGAAAATAGTTTTACAAGAGTCACATTCTGCTTTCTTTCTAAAATGCTTAGGAAGACAATATTAAATAGAAGGTGAGCTAATGGGTCACCTTGCATCAGCTTGTTCCTTAAACCAAAATAGCTATCTATTTCAAAAACATTAATTCGTCTAAAGTTGCTTTTTGATGACGGCATTGTCGACTGGAATTCTATTCGATGACTCATTGCAGCATCATGAGTTCAGGTGAAACCAGCACAACAAACATTTAACTCAAATTGATGAGAGCATTGCAAATTAGTACCGTCCTAACACACTATGCTGAATCGAGAAAGAGGGAATTCCTTGCGATGATCACGCTAGCATCCATGTCAATAATTAGGGAATCTTAGATAAGAGGTTCTATCTTCTCTTCAGAGCTTTCAAAGTCTGGCAACCAATAATTTCCAACTAGAAGAAAAATAATATAAGTCTAAAACGTTTTGGAAAATATATTTTAAGTATCCACCAATTCTATTGTATCCTGCTTATTTATTTTTTATTTAAGATGTTGAACCTTTAATTTCTGTATTTTGTAGAAAAATGAATAGAACAATATTTACTGATTAGGGAAGATGTCATGCCTTGTAAATGTAACTTAATAATAAGACAACCTAACCAAGTAATCAGTTTCTAGTTAGTTTCTCACGCCGGCTTACACGAAGTAGTTAACGTAAATGAATCTAATTTTCCACTAGTGCTATTGGCAAACACGAATGGAAAAATACTAATTATAGTACGTCTTAAAGGTAAGAAAATTAATGAAGATAAGGATTACATCCAACACTCAAGTCCTGTAACATACACAACATAAATGATGGTGTACCAACAAAGTTTTTATAAGGCGTTAAATACTGCTGTCTGTATTTAACGCCTTATAAAAACTTTTTTGCTGTAACACTATTCTTATTCCTATATTCTATTTAAAATGTTTTTAATTTATACCAAAGGGTTAAAAATTATTTATTAACAAAATTCATTTTTTAGTCCATCGGTCGTTACACTGGGCATCCGCGGTAAAGCTAACGACAAGAAAATAGAAATTTTAGAAAAAAAAAATGATCTCAATTTTTGAATAAAAACTATATACAACTAAGAGCCATTACTGATGAGTGGTCCTAACATAGTTAGGTGGAATAAAAATGGCGGCTGTTCCAGAAGTTACAAAAAAATTATTTTTGAGTTATTTCATGTACAAAAATTTTATGTAGATGCTAGAAGCCAAAATACGTCGAAGAGTTTTTCATAGACTAAAAGTTTTTTTTTCAAAACAAAGAGAAAGCAACATTTTGCGAATGCCATGAAAACTACTCTTCAATTGTGATCTAACGGGCAATGTTCCTTGTTGTTCCAGCAATCCTCAATGTTCTAGGAGAAGTAGTTTCTATGATATTTGCCAAAATAAATTTACAAAATATTGATTTTTGAAAAAGTGTATCTCAGGGGTAATTGGACGTGAAAAGGTTAAACAGGATGAATATTTTTAAAAAAATACCACAATTCAAATAATGTTCTATTCGTTTTTTTAGAGAGAACGAAGTTTTATACACGTGGAAAACCTTAAAATTTTTATAAAAATTAATTTTTTGTAACTTTTTTAAAAAAATTGCTATTTTTTTAAATATTTGTTAATAGAACTAGTAACAATATATAGTTTTCATTACAGTAATCATAAATTGGAGTAAAATAATTTTTTTTTTCCAGGACTCAAGAATTAACAACACCAGTTAAAGATGATCTCTCATAAAGAATATAAATTTTATTAAATTACTTATTATTATAAAAAATAGGAATATAATTATGTCAGTAAAAATGTAATAATTTATTAACTTAACTAGCAGATGGAAACCCTATAACACTAACTTATGAGTAATGGTCTATTAAATAATACTCTTACTGATATTAAGAGTACATAAGGTAGGCATGTGTGATAATCCATAAGTGATTTGAATTGTTAATTATTACACATAAGTACATAATACAGAATTAAGATTAACTAACAGATCGTTAACAACAAGTTGTTATGTGTGGTTTTATTACATGTTCAGTCAAACATATAATGAAGGATAGTTATTTATTTATAATGTTGTGAGAAATTAATTATTGTATTTAATACCACCTCTGTTGGATGACTGCACGCATGCAACATAAAATTAATAATCGACTTTCTATATTAGAAGCGGTTCAGTTCTTTAACCTACATTAATTAAGAAAGAGTCGAAAACAAGACATTTCACTAATGAGAACGCTATAAACGCCCTTATGAAATTTTTATTTTATTTTAATGAATGAATCAATGAAATCACGGAGTGTAATACGATGTATAATAGGATAAGGAGAGTGTTAACTACAAATACATAATTATGTTACAATGCAGATTCAATGGTAAACCATTCTTAACTAGCCAAGTCCATTATTAGTACTAATTACAGTTTTGGTACAACAATAACATGTGGTAAAAGAGAGAAATGGTTTATTTGACCATGCATGTATGTACAAATACGTTGGGTAGCTATACCACACAGCTTACCCATCAATCCATAACTGGACATTTTTACACTAAAATACAATAACATTTTCCCTTTTTCACAAAATAATTACCAATAAGCTAAATATAATGCACTTCAAATACATTTTTTTTTCTAAACAATTTTTTTAAATTGTTTTCTCCTCCTTCTCCCACAAAGCCAAATAACAATTTACCAATTCGTTGAATACACTATTCTCCGTATTCCAATGCTGTGATCCGCTACTCACGTTTGATTAATTATGCAAATTAACAGAAATTTATTTCAAAAAATATAACAAAAAGTGTTAAATCGTAATTGACACAACTGTTTTTAAAATCAATTCTGCTAAGTTGAAGCTGAAAAGTCCTAATAGGACTTTTTTTTTTGCCTTATTTACTTTTCTGAAAAATTTATATTTTAATTTCCTTTTCCTGCATATTTCTATTGCATTTATAATTACCAATATTTCAAGGTCAATGATTCCTTTTTTTTTTTTTTTGTTTGGTATTGTAACGTCCTTGTGTTCTCAAACGCAGGGCAAGAAAGACAGGTTTAGTGAGTGTTCACTATAAATTCTGTCATCTCTTAAATTAATACTAAATATATGAGGTGTAGAATTACAAAACGAAAGAATTTATTCCAAAGACACTTATCTCACTATAATTTTGCTGATTTTACAAAAATCTAGCACCCAAACTGTTAATTTAAATAAAAAAATAAAAAATTTGAAAATGGATTTGGCTGCTTTTTGGCAATTCTACCACTAAAATATTATTCTGTATTAAACATTAAAAAAGAATGGTTCATTTAAATAAATTCAGGCACTGGTGTATATTAAGTAGGATCCAAACATAGCTAAAAAATATAATTAATTATATATTATGTAGTATATTATGAAAATATCATTAAAATAATATATTAAAATCATATCTTTTTTCTACTTTCTAAGATTTGTCTTTATTTTAAAAAATATATATACATTACTCCGACGTTTCGGAGTCCTTCCCCGTCTTCAGGGTACTTCCTATTATAACAATAATATTCTTTCACTTCCTGGCTCCCAATGTCTAAAATGCATACATTTTATTTCGACTATTTAAAAAAAAAATATTTCGGCAAACCAATAGCTAACTTTTCGGCATCTTTATGACACCCTAAGCCACTACTAAATGTCCTCACAGTTATTCTTAGAGCGGTTGAATACTTATAAACATTATAAGTTTGTTTTATAATTACATTGTTCATGTATTATTAAACAAGAACATAACAGTGTGAAGTAAATTCTTGTAATACTTGAGAAAGTGACATTCGATTCAAGCACCCCAGGTATAAACTCTGGGCTCCTACTTTGGGAAACACTGGCTTAGGGATTACTATTAATTACGATTTTTGTATTTGAGGTATTTTTGGTGAATAGCGAGGTTAGTATTATGCTCTAACCTTCAACTTTATTTTATCACTAAGGACAGGTGCTTCTTAAGCGATCGAGTGGACCCAAGTCAAATCAAAATATATACATTGATATAATATCGTGCAGATATTAAAATATATATATATATTCATTTTGAATAAGAAACTATTTTTAAACCAGAAATTAATGGAAGAAAGAAGACAAATGTATTCTTGTTACCAGAAGTAGAAGGTAACGCCATCTAGCGGTGCCAACTCCAACTATCTTCTCAATATAAACCAACCTTATCCCAGAATAGTTTCCTTATAAAATATTTTATTTAATAAATCGATTCGAGTCGATAATAATTATGATACAAAAAACTTATTAAGGATTAATATTTTTAAAATAGCTTAAATGATTAATAAATGTTTCATACAGATCAAAAATATTCTGATTGTAGTATTTTAAAATTCATTGCTCCTAAACAATTTTTCAAAAATATATTAAAACATTAAAATGAAAGATCTTTCTAAGCCAAAAATATTTATAAAAATTAAAATGAATAAATTAAATCTTAGTTTTATCCAATTAAATAAATAAATTATAAAATACTGAAACATGATCAATTCATGGATACTGAGAACATTATTTATTTTAATTTTGTCCATATAATATTGAAGAAAATGATAAATATGTTTTGATACATAACAAATGAGGTTTTATTTTTTTATCCTTTTTCTAATAGTAATACTGATTCTTAGATGGTTCAATCATTGAATAAATAAATTTAATTTATTTTAAAAATTCTGTAACATTAACTCTTTAGAGCTACAACTTATGTAAATCTAGAGCTATTATTTTTTTTTAACTTGGACATTATATGTTTAATCATTTTTACTTTTACTTATCTATATGTGGAATACATAGTAAGGGAAAGTATTGTGAAGGTGCAAAATTTCGAAACCAGATTTTCAACGGAAATACACGTTTTGGAGTCTCTTGAGTCCAAATTACTGTCTGTGAACAGCCTATCTCAAAAACAAAAGGTCCTATGAAACTTAAATTACATATTTAAGGCGGGAATAATAATTTATATTGATTATTAAAACTCATTTAACACTGAGTATTTTTAAACATCTCATAATGTGAATTACAATTTATTATATAATTTATCATACGATAATTCAGTAACTAGTAAGTATATTTTGTATATTTATGATTTTTTCTAATTGCCAATACTTATCAAATGATACGTAATTCGACAGTTGCGAAAAATAATAAACAAAGAACTAAGTGTTGTTAAACCAAATCAAATACACGAACACAAATTTTATTTTAGAAAATGAAGATACCTGTGGTGTGAAGCAACTTTTTTGCTATAATCTACCGACCGAAATTGCTGCTTTTTGGGATCGATTTTTCTCTTCTTTTTTTCCAAAACAGCACTAACGATGTTGATTAAACTCAATAAATCAATGATCAATTAAATACTTTTTAATACCAGATGGGTCTTGTCTTCAATGAAATACCCTACAGGACTTAAAACCAAATTTTTAAAAATTCTTCTCCTAAAGTACCTTTAATTTAATTTAGTTTGAAAACTAACCACCTTGCATTATTAGTAATAATAAACAATGTAAGAATGCAAAATATTAAAGAAGTAAGTACCATGAGTAAATGAAGGAGAAAAAATAAATACATCCGATTCGAACGATCTTTCCCAATTGCGTGACGGCTTCGTCATACCTGCATTAATTAAAATTTTTAATTTATATTTGTTGTTACTACCTCGAGAAATCCTAAAACATGAATTTTTATAGCAACAGAAAAATAAAAAAAATTTATTTCAAGTTTTTACCTTTCCTGGTCTTTAAACTTTTTTTTTTTTAAATCACAAAAAAAGTGTTAACTTTAACATGAGCCAACTAATCTACAGAAAACAGGCGGACGTATCTGTAATATGAATCCAGAAGAATAAGAATACAAGATTGTTGACCATATTACATTAGTTAAAGACCGTATTAAAGCACAAAAAAAACAATTGGTATAAAATAACGATTAATTAGATGCTGATCAAAGGCGGAATACGATGATATAAAAATTCAAGTTGAAAAAATTTGTTCTATCAAATATCACACCGCTCTTCTTGAAATTTGTACTAGATATAAATATATTATCTATTAGGTTTATCTCAGAACTATATCATGCTTTTAACATAATACTAGCAAATCTTCAATATATCATTTGTTTCCGATTTTAAATAAAGTAATAAATAATAATGATTGCAATTTAAATATCAAAATAAAAGCGATTTTATATGTGATCTGATTAAAATAAAATTTATGTTCGTGTATTTGATTTAGTTTAACAACATTTAGTTCTTTGTTTATTATTGGTTCGCAACTGTCGAATTGCATATCATTTGATAAGTATTGACAATTAGAAAAAATAATAAATATACAGGAAGCTTACTAGTTACTGAATTAGCGTATGATAAATTATATAATAAATTGTAATAAACATTATGGCATGTTAAAAAATACTCAGTGTTTAATGAGTTACAATTATCAGTATCAATTATTTACTTATGATATAGTTAATAATCAATGTAACATAGCGAAACGACGTGGTTCACAATTTAAGTTTTATATAAGCTATGATTAATGGAAAAATCATGAAGTAATTTTTAAACAGATGATTCATAAACGATGAGTAACTTTCTTAAATCTCCTTAAGTTGAACAAATGTTAAACTTTGGCGTGTTTAACGGGACAACGAACTATTACGAGATGTCTTAAGTTAACAACGCGTCATTCCTGCAACATTTGTTTACCAAAGATATTAGGCGAGTTCGTTTCTTTCTGTATTCTCCGAGACAACTCAGTTAAAATATAACTAAATTGTGTACTACACTAATTTATGACACTCTGGTGTTAATATTAATTATTATACACGTGACTAATGTTTTTATTTTATTATTACATCCAATTCGAAATTTTACTTTCACTTATTTTATTTATATTTATAATATTCTGTTTTTCTTATTCTATTTTTTTTTTTAATTTTATTGTATGAATGTGCTCAATATCATTATTACCTAATGCCGAAGTCTGAGACAAATTGTTATATCTATCAATAAACAAAAAAAGAAAGGAGGAAAGGCACAATACTGATTCTATAGAAAAATTATTTTTTCAAAATACAGAGATATTCTGCACATAAATAACTTGCACTTTAAATATTGCACTCAAAATGCTCAAAAAATCGATTATACTCATCAAATCAATGTATATACATAGATTTTAAACAAATTTGTATGATTTAGCAAATCAAAAAGATAATTATATGGTTCGATCGCATAATACGCTAAGTAACATAACATACTTTTTTTCTTTATGGAGAGGTTGATATTTGTTTTTTCATACATACCTCAAAAAACCCTTTAGTACAAATTTTCATAGTAATCAAGAATTAAGTATTTTTACTCAAACTTTTCGCTTTACTATAGCGATCGTTAATTTTTTTTCCAATAATCTACAGAATTCCCATGACTTCAACACAACTACAGCGACCCACATAAACCAAAGAGATGTTTAGAACTATCTTAACTGCACGAAATACAAGACAGACCAACGTACTCAAATTAGAATTGGAGATACAAAATGGAACGTTTGAAAAGTTTTTCATTTCTTGAAACTACATTTTCTCCATCATAAA
Organism: Halyomorpha halys; assembly: GCF_000696795.3. Taxonomy (NCBI): domain Eukaryota; kingdom Metazoa; phylum Arthropoda; class Insecta; order Hemiptera; family Pentatomidae; genus Halyomorpha; species Halyomorpha halys. Next base: position 1,971,936 of record NW_027110474.1, read on the forward strand.
ATCTAAAATATAGTAACATTGGATTTGAGTTATGAATTGTATTTGTGAAGGCAGGACATCAGAAAAAAAAATAACCTCCAAAAATCAAGTTTAATAATTTCTAATTTGTGATTTATATAAAAATTAGTATTTATGAGTTGCAAGAATCTGAACATATTTTTCCTTTGAAAAAAAATTGTTGGTTTACTTTACTAAAAGCGACTTATAGAAAACTTCACTTTTGTTTACTAAAGCAAAATTACTACTTGTATTAAAGTAGTAACTTATATTTAAGTTATTATTTAATAATTATTATAACTAGATGGATATATATCGCATATTTATATTAGTGTCTTCACTAAAGTTACAACAAATAATTATTAAAATTTCCTAGACTCAAAAAACTAATATTTATTTTCAGAACAAAGGATCTGTCCGTTCAATGAGTTACGAAAAACGTGGGAGTTGAGCGTGATACCTGACCTGGTTTGAGTAAAATATTGTATTTATTTTTAATTAATTTTTGTTTTAATCTAAATTACGGATACGTTTCTAATTGTCATTTAAGTGTTCTATTATAACTCGGTAATCCTAAAAATGAGGTCTTATTTTTCATCAGTTATACTACCCTTTGATAATGACTACTATAAATAATTACTGCTTTCCCAAGCATATGATGGGGAACTAACATGACGTATAAAATTACAGCCACAGATTCTTCAAACACTCAATGACCGAAGTCGCGATACTAGAGAAAAATAGACAAATTTTCAAACTATAGATATTAATATTATAAAAAAATAATATGCATTTAGTATTTCTAAGAAATTGGGGACCTTACCTTGTGGATAATTCCTCTGTTGTCTGAGAAATTAATCATAAATTATTTTCATATATAGGAAGATGGTCAGGGTTGCGGTCACAAGTGAAACGAAAATAGTTAACAACTAACTATTAACTATTTACTTTGTTAACTATTAACTGTTAACTATTTTCGTTTCACTTGTGACCGCAACCCTGACCATCTTTCTATATATCAATTGTTACGGTCAACTATATATACATATATAAATTATTTTCATCTGTGTATCTAATAAATACAATGCGAAATAGAAACACATTCCTAATATAAATTTATAAATAACAATTACTGTATTAGGGTATAAGGACGATTATAATAAACTCGTTAGTACGAAAATGTTTACAATAATGTCTGTGTAGTTGAAATAGTATACCACGTTACTAGAGCGTTGATCAGAGCGCTTCAACAATCATAAATTAAATATTAGTGTACGCAAGTGACATGAAATGTGTTTCTGTGCTATTAAAGGTTTGATTTACTGCTAAGCAGGAAAGGGAACAAATTCGTTCTTAATAGCCTGGAATCCGAGGGACATAGCATCACAAGAGGGGTCGCCCACGCTTCCACTCGCCCGGTTTTTATCCGGTAAATCAACTTGAGCCTTAATTTAGTTTCACTCTTTTTTTTTTATTATTACTATTTTTTGTTTGTTTTGATGACGGTATTCCCTAATTTAAACATTGCTCAATTTATGATGCAACCGATTGGGTAATTATACTATCAGTCCTTTATATTACTTTAATCACCTAACAAGCATTTAATACTTAAGAAGACATAGGAGTTAAATTAAAAAGAACTTTTATTAATTCAGTCGAAATAATTATACCCGGTGCTAAGGGGTTCCATTGAATAAAAATAAACATTATTATTCAACCCTTAAAAGGTAACATTTACATTTTCAGACCAGGAATCAATTGAGAGGTAAGAATAAGATCATTGTTTTATATAAAGTTTTAAGGTGTATAAAAAAATAACTAAAACGTACTCTTATTTATTTTCGATCAGTCTGTACTATACGGAATATTAAGATATTTATAAACATCAGTATAGGTATCATGGATGTGACACTATATCACATTTTCCGAACATTGTAGGTAAAACTGTCCGATTTAGCCTAAAAGTTGAAAAATTTCGTGACTGACATGTTCTAGTATAAATTTCAGCAAGCTCCATTCACTATTTTTGCTGATTGAATTAAAATTATTTTCCTTAAAACACCAATATTTTAAAAATATCACATTCTATTTAGCTCAAAATTGGAGAAAAGTTGAAAGCTTATACATGACCAAGTATAAATGATATCAAATTTAATCTAATAAATTCTCTTACCCAACTAATACAACGCCTCATACCTTAGATTTAATTCGCTAACCACAAATCAGTAGCATTGAAATATAGCTAATTACTTATATATGTAATTATGTATAAATATAGAATAAAAGTATAATATTCAGATAAAGCAGTTTTTAAACAAATAAAAAACAAAGGGTAAAATTCCATATCCATTATCATTTAATTAATTAGTGTAAATTGTAATCAAAAATAAATAAAAGATGATGGTTTATAGTAATATGTGTTTGCGTGTGTGTGTGTTTATTTATTTATTTAAGATACAACTGTTTATAAATATAAATCCACAAATTAATAAATGATATACGATACTTCGGGTTGATGTAGTCCTGGATTACATCAAATCGAAGTAGACGCCGGGAAGAGTAGTTATCACCCGACTCAAAATAGAACATACCCGAATGGCACACATCCACATCATCCACATCAACAGGAGAGGCCCCTCCAAAATGTTCGAAATTTCTTAGTAATCTGACCGTCAAGCACATTTTTGAAGAATGTAATCACTACAAATTAACTATGAACTAGTTAGGGATACCAACAAATGTTCCAATGGCGTTGAGAAATGACGATCCGTTATAGAAACGGTCATTAAATTCATCCATCACATAAAATCTATTGAAGAATGGTGTAAAAACTGGAAAATCAAAATAAATCCTGACAAATCCCACCAGATCACCTTTACTCTCCGTCGTAAACCTC
>NW_027110474.1:1975648-1976087 GCF_000696795.3 Halyomorpha halys
ACCATCTTTACTGATATTGAAAAAAATAAATATAGGAAGTTTTTTTTGTCCTGTAGCACTGTTTTTTTTTTTAAAATAAAATTGTTGAAAAAATTATGTGTATTAAACTAGTTTTTATGGGTCTTGTTTTAATTCAGGTAAAAATCTCAAATTGGAAATATTTAATTTTTCATTATTAACACACAATTTTGATGCAAATATACTCCCAACTTTTATTTTCAGAATAAAAGGAATAGGAGAGTTTCTGAAATAAAGCACTCTCAAACAATCATTATTATAAATCATTAATTTATTTTTTCATTTAGTGTTGTTATAGTTGAGAAGTTCTTCCACATCCGTATATAACGTCAAGTATAAACATCCTTGGGGTTATTGAGACTATTACATAAATTAAATTAAAAGTAAAGAAACTGCTTTCGAAAGCTCATTAAAAAAAAAA
>NW_027110474.1:1977546-1983655 GCF_000696795.3 Halyomorpha halys
GTAGTCATAACAACTTCATACCCTGGGAAGCATTCGCACTACAAAAACTTTTTAATTAGTTTGAGTTTTATGAAAACTTGGTATTTTTTAAAAATAAAATCGAACGATAAGATAAAAAATATATACATGACATGCTGTTTCTATACTAACTTGGTTGATTGAAAATTTTTGCAAGAAATTCAAAAAAATGTTATAGGTTTAAAAGATTTAAAATTAATTTTTCATTTCATAGAATTCACAAGCTTAATATAAGGTTGTTACTATAGTTATTGCCATAATCACGTGGGTACATTTATTGTTTAATATGTTATTTTTACTTCAAATGGAATAAAAATTATATATTTTTTTCACATGGTTAAAAAATTAATAAAAAGTTGAATTTTTGCATGAAAGCCTCGTTCACTCTGTGACAGTTTTAAGTCTTTGCATTCGCAATCATAAAATACCGTGATTTAAACTATGTGACTGCTGTCACCATGAAACTATTTACTGTCATGGAGGAACTGTCACACTGGGTCTAGTTAACAGTGCAATCAATGACAATGAAGCTAATATCACCAGTATCGGTTTTAGAACTGTCACACTTTATCTATATTTTCAATTGTACAAGAAAATATTTTTTCGATATATTGTTGTGGTTTGATTTTTTTCTGAACTTGAAAAGTAATAGTTTTAATAATATCACTTGATTTTATTTTTAACAAGCTGTGCTCTGCGGTTTCACTTGCAATAAATTTCGATTACACTTGTCTGTTTCATAATCACGATGAGTATATCGCTGCTTTGCTTGAATAATGGCATATCTTAAAAAACAAAAAAGTTTAGAGTTTTTTTTAATTCGACGTATTCCAAAGATTGTACCGTAGCCTGGGGTTTCTTTATCTACTGGTGTTCTACAGGCTGTCGCAAAGCTAGTAAGTAGGGTTGTCACAAATTAAGCACAGTCTATGGAACAACTTGGAGAATAAGTAAAAGAAAAAACAACTTTTTTTTTGTTATATGTTCCACTGTTCAAGTAAAGCTCAAGGGAGTAGGGGAGTACCCAGCGGGGTGGAGGGGGGAGGAAGAGGGCACCTGCTTACCGTAAAGGTGAAAAAATTATTAATTTAATAAAAATTAAATTTTATTCAAGCAAATAGTAATTTTAACAACTAATAAAGCACTGCGGCAATTATATATAATTTTCTTAAAATTTTGGTTTTTTATTTGCCTTTTCCGAGCTGAAATGTTACAACCTGATTGACTATGTATTTCCCTCTCCACTTCGTTTTTATCCTGAGTATACCCTTGCTTCTTACTGCACTACATGTGAATACTGTAGATTTTGTTTTTCTGAAAGGAAGTGCATTGCTAACCTATCATTAATTATGTAATATCCGCGTATGGTATGTAAGTTGATGATGTAACATAAATATTCAAGCAAATAAGGAATTTTGTAATAATGAATTGTAGAAGTATTTTCAAAATAAGCAACTATGGATAAGCAGGATAATGGAATGGCTTTCAAAGGTATATCTAATTATTAATGCTTCTTAATTATTGCAGTATATGGCCTGGTTTTTTTTAATGGACTTCAAGAAAGTCAATTTACCAACGCAGACTATTGAAGAAATTCTACCCACCTCACCAAATTTTAATTCAATTACTAAATATCCGATCCCAGATCGAAGAAATATGACAGGAGCCTAATATAGTATGGCGTTGGCTGACTAGAATACTCAACGTCTTTTTCTTTTTTTCATCCTCAAGTACCAACTTCGTTTCTTTTTGATCTTATTAAGTGCAACTTTTTCCCTACCTGTCATATGAGACATTTTCTATTTTGCATCACCTTGCATGGTCTCCTCCTGGGAACAAAACAATAAGGTGCATCGTGTTGAAGACTTCTGCAGCAAATTACTATGTCGCAACAGCCACTCTTTTTATAAAATCATTTTCATTTTTTGGTTTTGTTAAGTCTTTGTCGCATAGATTAACTTTTAAAATCAGGAAAAGATGGACTGACAATACTTTTAAACTATTTTATTATTGTTATTACAACATTACGGCCTAGTGAGCCATCCTCATGTTTAAAATCTACAAGATTTCATAATTAATAGTTAAAACAAAAATAAAAATAAAGGTGTGTGATTTTCTTAATATTAGACCATCTAAAAATTAAATTAAATAATTCATAATTTTAATATATTACTTTATTTTACTATTGTCATCAATCATGCTATAATTAGATAAAAATTATTTACAATTGACAAAACCCGTTAAAACTCAATAAATACAATACAATCCTGAATTAGATTGATGTAAAATTATTAATAATAATAAGTATATAAATTTTGCTGTTTATGATTGTTTTATATTTATTAAATTTTAACAATGTCAATTTTAACAGTGTTATTATATTTATTCAATTAATATCACTTAAAATGTTGAGCAATGCCTTTACTTCTTTTTTGTGTGTTATGGATTTTATTGGAAAATTAGAAATCATTGTAAATATTGCGTTATTATAATAAATAAAGTAATCTGTTTTTATTCTGTTTCTGGAATCATAAACCCATAATTTTTATTAAATAAAGAGAAGCCAATCAGGTCACACATTAGTCGTTTATTAGCCCTAACGTTGATGTATCAATAATGTTTTATAATTATTAAAATATTCTCCCATTTTTTACAAATTATTTAATTAAATAATTTACATTTAAACACACAAGCTGTTAGGCCAAAAAATGTATTTTTTTTTTGCATTTTTCACTACTTTTACTTTTCATCTCATATTTGAGGCCTGTTACGCCAAACTCCACTCCAAAGTCCAATTTTCAAATTAGATGAATTGTACAAGAGACAAAAAAAACTTAAATATTTTAATTTTTAAGAAAATGGAATAATTCTTTTTTTAAATTTTTTTTGAGAGAGGGAGGTCTTTTTTCACCATCCCTTCAAAAAAATTAAAATGCCTCTAAAATTTCAAATAAAACGTATTTTCTTTTAGAACCTTTTTCTTTTAAATATCAAATTTTGGAGTTAAAAAAACATTTTACAAACAAACGTTTAAAAAATATGGATTTTATTATAAAAAATATAAGTTTGTTTAAATAAATTAAGTTTCATCACAATTTATTTCATATCACTCCAATTAACGATCAGATCCCTTGGTCGATCCAAAATGCTTCATAAGAAGAGAATCGGTTTTTGTTATTGTTTTTTTAGCATAACGAAAATTCGTTCAAGTATTTCAATTTGGTTGTAAAAGCATTCCAAGCACAAAATCCTTCATAAAGGACTTTATAAGCGATTTTGAATCGCAAGAACCCTTATAAAAGAATTTAACTAAAAATAATAATAATAATTATAGAAAAATGGATTTACTTTATTTTATTTTTTATCATGAGAAAATTAATTGGCCTTTTTTTTTATTTGATTATTTTTAGTTTTGAAACCCAATAGACTAGTGTGAGGGGCTCCGCTGATTAATAGCTCAATTCAAGACAGTACCTTCACTAAGCAGAAGATAGGAATGACGAAGTTGATTTCTTGAGTTGCATTATAAACGAAATGGTTTCACTGACATCATCGTTTAAGAAGTTTCACTTTTCGAGCACATTATCCTGGTGGCTTATTATTTCGCAAATTACTGCAGAGGACCACAGCCGCTGCTATAATCATGACGGCCCAATAAATACCTAATGAGCGCATAAACACGTCCCGAAGTGTGAATAATTCATGAACATTTGACACTACTTCTAACACGGTTAGCTATGTCCTGTCCGTTCGTCACTCGAGGCAAGGCGACCTTTCCTAAATCAGCTTATGCAACACATTAACAAATAGCCCGGTTTTTTCTTCTACAGTAGCTTGAGAGAAAAAAATAGCTTTAAGAATTTTCAATTTATGTATATTTAACTATGAAGGAGTAAATAACCTGGACAAGTACAGGCCTTAGTATTCTACCTGAAAATATGATTATATCTAAAATAAAATTCGTCGTTTCTTAGCATACTTAAATCGTACTATCCATCCACAAGCATGAAACTACCTCAATTTAAATAATTTCTCTACTAATATTAGATTTATAAAATTTATACGAAATAACTATTTTACTAAAAAAAGATTATAGAATGAACATAACTGGGAAATAAGAACAAGGATAGGAAAAAAAATTCTGGACCCGTCTCGTTACTGAAGGCCTCAACTGGTCCTAATCGTGGTTAACTTCATTGGCGTCCACCGTCTCATTGGCCATGGATCCATTTACAGGTAATGGATCGTGATGAGTGGTTTTTTTAGAGGACATTGTTTTCAATATCAACTGTTAATTATCAAATGTGTTAATTTTATTACCTGTATCTCATATATAGATATGCCATGAACGAACTAGTAATTTAATTTTTTTTTCTTATCACGAAGGTGGTTATGTAAGAATCACACCGTTTTTCAATTTTAGCAACTTTTTCAATGTTTCTCGATTGAATTAACTTAAGTCTTCTCTTACAGTTTTAACTAAATGTTTCAAAACTGATATAACATCGGCGACAAATTGGGATTCTGGGGGGCGGGTTGGACGGGAAGGATTCCTTTCTACTATGTGGTATGATCTTCAAGAGATTGTAGTACAAGAGCCGGGAAGAAAAAAAGACAGTTATCTCATCCCAATTTTTAATTACTTTAATGAAAACTAGTTATAATTACTAGTCAAAATTGATGAGTCTGCCAAGTATAGTTAGGGGGACTAAAAAATGGCGGCTGTTCCAAAACCTAAAAAAACATGGATTTTTCATTCGGAGCTCTATATCTTAAAAACTACCAACACCACTAGAAAATCTAAGAGAACATTATTTGAAGAAGAGTAAATTTGCTGAAATATTAGCCCTAAAAGAGCGATTTAGTCTTCGTAGGGGTAGTGGTTTTTATGATAGTCACACATGAATATAAATTTGGCAAATGAACATTTGTTCGAACAACTATAAATCAGTTTATTTTAGCAAATTTCAAGTAAACTATTACTCCTACGAAGATAAACATTATAAACTACTTTATAGCTCATTAAACTAGCTTTAATTTGAGTGCTAATAGACATCTGTACGTCAAATGGTTTTTGAGATATAAATTTTTCAAAATAAATTCACTAACTACTGATCTTTTAGTTCGTCCCATACAACATTTTTATGAAATGTTGCTTTTTAAAAAGCTATATCTCGAAAACTATTTAACGTAAATAGTTTACGTCTATTAGGGCTTATATTTTAGCAAATTTACTCTTCTTTAAATGACGTCCTCTTAGGTTTTCTTGTGTTGTTCCTACTTTTCAAGATATACAGCTCAGAATTAAAAATTAGTTTTTTTTATCGCTGTAGGTGACATAGTGACATGATACAAACATGTGGAGAATCGGTAGATTCTCCTTAACAAATAAACAGGTAGCAGTAAAATGGAATCGGCATAACTTAAAAAAAATCATAGGCATGAAATGATGAAAATATAAACATCTATTTTTTTACTAAATAATTCAACACACTATCCAAATTTTAGTCTCAAAACATTTATTTCATTTACACGTCCAACGTTTCGGCCAATTCGGCCAAAATTATTTAATTAAATAATTTACATTTAAACACACAAGGTGTTAGACCAAAAAATGGATTTTTTTTTCATTTTTCACTACTTTTACTTTTCATCTCATATTTGAGGCCTGTTACGCCAAACTCCACTCCAAAGTCCAATTTTCAAATTAGATGAATTGGACAAGAGACCAAAAAAAACTTAAATATGTTAATTTTCAAGAAAATGAAATAATTCCTTTTTAAATTTTTTTTGAGAGAGGGAGGTCTTTTTTCACAATCGCTTCAAAATAATTAAAATATCTCCAAAATTTCAAATAAAACGTAGTTTCTTTTTGAACCTTTTTTTCTTTTAATATCAAATTTTGGAATTAACAAAAAACATTTTACAAACAATATGGATTTTATTATAAAGTCGCCCAAGTTTGTTTGAATATATCAGTTTTCTTTAGAAAATTCGTTTTAGACTGTTTCAAAATCAAACTTGGTACTGAAGTACAATAGTTTAATCACAACTTATTTCATATCACTCCAATTAACGATCAGATCCCTTG